>NW_027039396.1:0-61786 GCF_034236695.1 Oncorhynchus nerka | reverse complement strand
TCCCCATCCACGGCCCGGCTCTAGGGGGAACCTGGTTCCCACTGCCGCCATCTCCGGGATCTTGAACACCGCTCTCCTCCGGGGGAACGTGGGAGCGTGGTCATTGATGTCATTCACCGTGATTGTCACTTCAATGGTCAAGCCCGCCATAGTCACGGCAATGAAGTTGTACCGGTCCCTCAGCTCATGGTCCAACACCTTTGGCTGTCTTGATGATGCCCGTGTTCTCATCTATGTCCAGGTCACTCCCACACCCGGTGCCCTCATGGTCTGATATGAAGTAAAGACTTGCGGTGACTTGCCAGGCGGTAACCCAGCGCTGATGTCCCCTACGATGGTCCCGGCTGGCTGTTCCTCATCCAGCTGGAGCTCCAGGTTCCCCAGGACGGTGGAGGAGTGGACTGTGATCAGCTCCAGGACGATGTAGGCCAGCAGCAGGACCCTCGGCTCCACCGGCCCTCATCCTGCAGCGACCTCGACACAGACCGCCCCAAACCCTTGGCCTCGGTCTTCATTCTGATGGCTTCTTCCTAAACCTGAGAGGGACACAGAGAGATGGGAAACGTTAGTGTGCTGCACTGATCGTTACTTCCTGACAATGTGTACATCCCATTTGGCACCATATTCACTACATAGTCCACTTCTTTGACCAGAGTCAGTAGTGTACTATGTAGGAAATAAGGTGCCATTTGGGAGTCAGCCCAAGAAAACCTCTCGGCTGTTTGTCCCAAACATTCCTGGCTCCTCTTATAACCTGATCCAGCAACAAAAGCTGAGTGCTTTTTATTGGCTTAACAAAGGGAGGGGGACAGGCTCTTTCTGTATATTTGGTGAGCTGTGTAAAATTCTGGAAAAATGCCTTAATGCTCCATATGTTCTACAGGCTGTGGTCCCAACCACAGTGCATATAATAGATCACTTGCATCATGTCATTTTCAACCCCTCCCTCCACTCACCTAATAAGTCAACACCTTGTTACTTTGCGCATAACAGAGAACCCTTCCTTTACTAGAGAACTGTCCAGACCACAGACTAGCGCACAGACCAGCCCACAGACCAGACCAGACCACAGACCAGACCACACCACAGACCAGCCTACAGACCAGACCACAGAACAGCCCACAGACCAGACCAGACCACAGACCAGACCACAGACCACAGACCAGAACGGACCAGTCCACAGACCAGTCCACAGACCAGCCCACAGGCCAGACCACAGACCAGACCACAGACCAGACCACACCACAGACCAGCCTACAGACCAGACCACAGACCAGCCCACAGACCAGCCCAGACCACAGACCAGACCACAGACCACAACGGACCAGTCCACAGACCAGTCCACAGACCAGACCACAGACCAGACCACAGACCAAACCACAGGGATTAAAATCTTTCAAATACTTTGTGTTTGATCTAGCCTGCCTTGAATAGCAGGTGGGCATGGTTTGCAGTTATGGTACAATTCTATTGGTCCAGTAAGCCAGGCAAGCTTAATCAAGTGAAGATAAAGTATTTAGAAATTATTTTTAATAGTATTTGAACCAGATCTCCTGCAGGCGTACGTTAGAGCGACAGAGGGGAGACAGTTTATGGTCTCAACATTCAGTTCTAATCAGAGAGACAGGTCCAAATGCAGCCAGGCTCTCTGGTCTGTAACACTACCCTCTAGAGATACTCTGTGTTTGTGTGTGTGTGTGTACGTGTGTGTGTGCGCGCGTGTGAATCATCTGTATTTAAACAGTTTGCTAAAGCACATGCACATCTTGAACCAGGGTATATGTTTGCCTGTATGAAACCAATTCTGGGGAAGGCGAGACTGCTGGATTTACAAGAATGTTGACCAGTACTCATAGACAGACTGAGTGTGAGCTCTTATAGAGGGACCGTGTTTGAAAGGCTCTTTACAGTATTGAGTGGTCCCTGAGTCCATATTTCTATGGGGATGTTGAGCTAAGGAGGACATTCCTCCCCAGTTAATGTGTGGAGGTAAACCAGGACCCGAAAAAGTAAAGCTGTGTTATAGCGACGAGACAAAACACTCTACTTTATCCACTTGTTTTGAGGGTGTAAACTCCCCTGTCTTAATGGAGAATGGAAGCTGAGTGGAGACAGGTGGTGTTTGGAAAGCATAAAACTCCTGCCATTTCCCTGTGATATATGCCCTTAAAACGGTTCATGAAACTCCTGAAATGTCCGTCAGCCGCCTTTCATAAATTACACCTTTGGCAAATCAGGTAATTATGTCAGAAATAAGTGTCTTCTTGGCTCCTGTAACCTATATTTCACTACGCACAAGTGATTCTAAATCCATACATTTGGCGGATATTGAGAGCACATTTTCTGCTATTGCCTTAGTCTCTGTGATGGGTCTAACCTTTTTTTCACAAGACTCAATGGTGGCTCTGTATGGAATAAAACATGCATGGAAGGTCAAAAGGAGCCAAAAAACTCTGTTTTTTTCAGGCTGAGCATTTCTTGACATAAAAAGGTGGAAAAGTGGAAGTTAGAAATTGTGGGGGAAAGTTGTCAGATATATTCTAATGTATACATAACAGAGGTCTAAGGGCCAGAAATAACTTTTGATGGTACAGTGAACTGTTCAGGGGGACATCCTTAACAGTATGTCCTGACTCTCTCTGTAGTTCTCTGATTATTTAAGACATAATAGCCAAGAGAGCACTACATTTGAACAACCACAAAGTGTAACCGTGAGAATGAGGATGATATGGATTGCCACACAAAAAGACGATTTCTACAACACTGAAGAAGAGATACTGTGTAATGGAGCAATTACACCGGCTATGTCCCAAATGGCACCCTATTCCCTGCATAGTGTCCTACTTTTGACCAGAGCCCTATGGGCCCATATAGAGAATAGAGGTGCCATTTGGGACGCTGACAGCACTGTTTCACATTGTAGATAACACAGTTTTGTCAGGAAATATCCCAACTGTTGATGACTTGTAATTTGTTGTGAGACACTATGATTCAATGTGGGCTGTCTGACTGAGCTGACTGTCACCGTCTGCTGAATAGTCCAAAACCACTAAATGTGTCTCCGGGAAAACAAGTAATTATTGTCTGTTTCTCATAACAAGAGGATAATTTCTAGTTGTCAGTGGTCCTGTTAAACTAAATCAAATTCATAACTAATTTATTTTTTGTCCTTCAAAAAATAAAATAAACTTCAATGTTCTCCGGGAAAACTCTGAACATGAAAACAGGAGTTGTATTATATGGTGAGGAATCAGTTTTTTACTGTAGAAGAATATTAGTAGAGGCCGACCAGACTCCCCCTAGTGGCAGTATTGTAACATTGAGGAAATATCCTCGCTTCAGACTGTACAGTACTACATGTATGTGTCTGTGAGTGACTAGGAGCATGTGAGAATGTATGTTGGAAAGTGGATTTGTGCATGCATGTGGGATGCATATATGTGGCATACGTGTCTTTGCACACACGTGCGTGTGAGTAGCCCATCTGTGTGTCATGTGTGTGCGTGCGTGTATGTGTGTGTGTGTGTCTGGTCCGTGGTGGTGACAGTGCGACAGAGTGAGCGAGGGGAACAGTGCAGAGCAGGAGAGAGGAGAACAAGAGCAGTAGGGCTCCTTGCGGTCTGCCCTCTCCTCTCCTCTCTCCTCTCCTCTCCTCTCCTCTCCTCTCCTCTCTCTCCTCTCCCTCTCCTCTCATCTCATCTCATCTCATCTCATCTCATCTCATCTCCTCTCCTCTCCTCTCCTCTCATCTCATCTCCTCCCCTCTTTCCCCTCTCTTGGCTTGGCTCTAATCATGGGTGCTGGGCGTTCCTCCCTCTAGATGGGATTCCAAGGCTACTTTCTGCCAGTCGTGATTGTGAGCCATCATACAAACACAGTACACACTAAAGATGAAGAAAACCATGGAATTGGAATGAAAATAAAAACAGAACTCATTCTAGTTCTGTGGTGAAAGCCTAAAAAGTCAGAGCATTCTTTAGTGACAGTTTTTGTGTGTAGACAGCAGAGTTATGAAGTTGTAGCGTACTGTTTATTTCCCCTTTTTCTGTGGCTAAGATATTGAATTTGACATGCTGAACCCTTCTTTACATTCCTTTATCTCTGCATGGCTTGTAATTTAATCTAGTTGAGTGCTTCTTAAGACAGTGAAGCAGTTTACAACATGGATCCGAACACTGTATCTGTTGCTTATGTTCCATCCCAAATGGTACCCTATTCCCTGCATGGTGCACTATGACCAGAGACCTAATCTTAATGGTTTAGACCGTAGAGCTGAAGCTCAACAATGGGGGTACAGCGATGTTAGTTGGCCAGGATTTTAAAAGCTTTCACTAAATTCTCCACTAATAGCAGAGTCTGGAGTTGCTCCATATATTAGGTACAATTCAAGTCCACAGAGATTCCCATTGTGCTGCCAACAGGAAGTACTTTCAAGCAATAATGATTTACTTTATAGCAAAGCTGAGGCAGGACTTCTAGGTGTTTTTTCAAAGGCACAAATTATGACTTTTAAGGAGGCAGGCATCTTTGAATGCCACGGCAGAACTAATACAGGCTCTGGTCTTGGTGTGTGTGTGTGTGTGTGTGTGTGTGTGTGTGTGTGTGTGTGTGTGTGTGTGTGTGTGTGTGTGTGTGTGTGTGTGTGTGTGTGTGTGTGTGTGTGCAGCTGGAGGACCACTCTGCTGCAGCCTAATAGATCTAGCAGGCCCAGCCACCAGCCTGGGTCCGACAGCTCTACCAAAGCTCTTACTGTATGATGCCAGATTAAGCCCAACATAAAGTCACAAACGACACACTAACTCAGCATAGTACTATGGCTTTATAGCTCTAACAATGTTCCTTATTCTTCTACTAAATGCTCAATTAAATATATAACGGTATGTGGAAAACACTTATGGTTTCCCCCACTGGCTGACTGGCAGGGATAAGGGGTTTGGGTTCTACTAGCTGCTAGCTAGACAAACAGAGAGCTACCTAGCTGATCAAAGATGTTTCTCCCTCCCTGTAGTCTGGAGAGCACAGGGAGAGAGCAGAGGGGGGACAGCGTAGCTATGCTGCTGCCAGGGGCTTTGAAACACGCCAAGGGAATCCAGAATACAGGCCAGATAGGGCCAGCTAGGAGCCTTATGGGAGGAAAGAAATACAGGCCTGAGCCTTGGGGAAAGAAGTCTGTCTGGCACCACACGACTTCAGAGTACAGTAATAAAGATGTTGATGGTCTAATACAGAGGTTGGCAAGCAAAGCGCACAGAAGCCAGAGTTAAAAGTGGCCCCCTTTCATCTTTATCACTAAGGTTGTGTCCCAAATAGCAAACTATTCCCTATATAGTGTACACCACCTGGTCAAAAAAACTGCACTATGTAGGAAATAGGGTGCCATATGAGACCTAACCTAAGAAAAATACCTTACATATATAGTGCATTCGGGAAAATATTCAGACCCCTTGACTTTTTCACATTTTCTTACAACCTTATTCTGGTGCTCCCAAGTGGCACAGTGGTCTAAGGTACTGAATCTCAATGCTAGAGGCGTCACTACAGACCCTGGTTAGATTCCAGGCTGTATCACAACCGGCAGTGATTGGGAGTCCCATAGGGCGGCACACAATTTACCTAGCGTCGTCCGGGTTAGGGTTTGGTCGGGGTAGGCCGTCATTGTAAATAAAGAATTTGTTCTTAACTGACTTGCCAAGTTCAATAAAGGTTCAATAAAAATAAATAAACAGATTCTAAAATGAATTAAATAAATAAAAATCCTCATCAATCTTTGCTATGAGACTTGAAATTGAGCTCAGGTGCATCCTCTTTTCCATTGATCATCTTTGAGATGTTTCTACAACTTGATTGGTGTCCACTTGTGGTAAATTCAATTGATTGTACATGATTTGGAAAGGTACACGCCTGTTTATAATAGGACCCACAGTTGACAGTGCATGTCAGAGCAAAAACCAAGCCACGAGGTCGAAGGAATTGTCCGTAGAGCTCCGAGACAGGATTGTGTCAAGGCACAGATCTGGGGAAGGGTACCAATATATTTCTGCAGCATTGAAGGTCCCCAAGAACACAGTGACCTCCATCATTCTTAAATGGAAGAAGTTTGGAACCACCAAGAGTCTTCCTAGATCTGTCCCCTCGGCCAAACTGTGCAATCGGGGGAGAAGTACCTTGGTCAGGAAGATGAACAAGAACCCGATGGTCACTCTGACAGAGCTCCAGAGTTTCTCTGTGGATGTTTTCAGCGACGGGGACTGGGAGACTAGTCAGGATCGAGGGAAAGATGGGGCGGGCAAAGTACAGAGAGATCCTTGATGAAAACCTCTCAGGACCTCAGACTGGGGCGAAGGTTCACCTTCCAACAGGACAAAGACCCTAAGCACTGTCATGACGTTGGCCTCTTTGGGTATAGCAAGCCCATCCCCCTCTCCCTGCCTCCCCCTTGCCTCCTTCAACTAGGTTGATGTGGTCAGAGAGGTCTTAAATTCCTGAGAATCTCCTCATGGACACATAGTATAGAGAGAGTAGATTTTCATGGAGAACAAAGGAAATCCTTCCACCTCACAGAACTTGAGGTACGAACAAATTTCATGTTTTTAGGAGAAAGTATAAAAGATCGGTGAAGAATCCAGCTACGAACTGGTCCGTTTGTCACAATTTAGAAGCTCATGGGAGACGGTGTAGCCACATTACCATAACGATGTTTATATAATAGCCCCAGATATGAGGTTTACATCTAATTGTTGTATAAGATGAATGAGTGAGTATGATACTGTTTACACAATTTTACAATGTGATTTTGGACTGTTTAATGAAGGAAAACTCAAAAAGGGAATTGGATTTGAACTAAATCAGAGGGCCGCCCCTGAGCCCAGTTAGGGTCAGACATCCTGTGACAGCCCTTTTCTGCCATTCCGAATAAAAAACCCACTCGGGTTTTTGATCAGCAGACCGAGCTTACCTCAATTACGAGATGGCTAAAGGTTGCAGACCATGTTTTTCTCCATTAGGAGTACAAAGGTTGTAGACCATTGTTGAATATTTTAACCATACAACGTGGTTAAACTCTTAGACTATCAATACCGACAGAATAAGAAAAGTCTTTGATATTAATTACCATTCTGCAGCTAGGAATTCGGTATCATTGAACGCGAAGAACGACAACCGCCGAAACATACATTCTATAACGAATGTCACTCTGAACAATCCCCTCTAACCACAACCGAGAGAGAGAGGGAGCGAGACGAACAATTCTACAAAAGAAACAAACTTTTCACCAGCGATCAAGACGACACAATATATATATTGATTGCAATTGTTCCCGAATGAGTGAGCGTTCATGTGTAAAGGAATAGCATTTCAATTGTTATGATTACTAACTCTGTAATGGCTTCTTAGTCGACCCCCACTCCCCTTTTGTCTAACAAGCCGCCATGCCGGTTTAGCCCATTAGGGCATTCTCCTATCATTTATTGTAACCACATTTACCTTGTTTGTTTGTTTATGCATTTCTGTGAATGACTTGGTTAGTAATAAATAAATGATTTAAGACAATTGATGTATGGATGACTCATACAATTTACAACATTTGGAATGAGACTAATGTGAGGTAAACTAAATAATTCATTCATTCAAAGACTAATTGATCAGATAAAATATCTGAAAAAGTTATTTTAGGAAATTATAACTTTGTAATCTGAATATTTTTCCTTGGTGCCCGACTTCCTAGTAATTACGGTTACATGATTAATCAGTCTAATCTCGTAATAACTAATTACAGAGAATCTTTGATAAAAACTATCAGTCTTCAGTTAATGATAGTAAAGACACGACAGCACACAGCCAAGACAACGCAAGAGTGGCCGGGGCAAATCCTGAATGTCGTTAAGTGGCCCAGCCAGAGCCCAGACTTGAACCTGATCAAACATCTCTGGAGACCTGGAAATAGCTGTGCAGCAACGCTTCCCATCAACCTGACAGAGCTTGAGTGGATCTGCAGAGAATAATAGGAGAAACTCTCCATATACAGGTGTGCCAAGCTTGTAGCGTCATACCCAAGCAGACTAGAGGCTGTAATCGCTGCCAAAGGTGCTTCAACAAAGTATTGAGTAAAGGGTCTGAATATTTATGTAAATGTGATATTTCATTATGTTTTATATACATTTACAAAACATAAAAAACTGTTTTTGCTTTGTCATTATTGGGTATTGTGTCTAGATTGATGAGAGAAAAAACCCTGATGTAATCCATTTTAGAATAAGGCTGTAATTTAACAAAAATGTGGAAAAAGTTAAAGGATCTGAATACTCTCCGAAGGCACTGTATGTTCTTTCAAACCAACCAATTTAACAAAACACTGACTCAATACTCATATCATGTCTAATAGCATTAGTGTGTGTGTGTGTGTGTGTGTGTGTGTGAACTTTGTGTGTGTGTGTGTTTGTTTACAGTTTTACACATGTGTGTGTCTCTTTAAATCCCCTCAACCTGAAAGCTGCAAGGTCAAAAGCCCCCTATACTAATGTATTCCCAATATAGATAGGGCTCTGGTCAAAAGTAGTGTACTATGTAGGGAATAGGTGTGTCATTTAGTGTTTTCTGTAACAGAGCTTTGCTTTTCTGGTTCCTGCTTTACTCACAGTCTCTGGGTCTTAGTAGGCATATATGCTAAACAGAACCACTCTCTGAGTTCACAGGAGATGTTTACTCTGGAGGAATTAGGCCTACTCTAATCAAATCACCCACAGAATCCCTAGCAGGAAGTAGTTGGATGCCGCATCAAGCACCATGCAGGAATAAAAGCCTACATTCATCAACCTCTAGCTAAAGCCTCTTATCTTACACCAACAACATTTAGCTACTCCAAACTTTATAAAACGTTACCTCTGATGTAGTAATGTATATCACTGGGTATTACTTATTAACGAGTGTGATGATGTGCCTGAGAGCTATTCCCAGGTGGGGACGTTTCCCTTCAGTTTCCCCGCACAAATGTTCAGATTTGTTGGTAGCCTACCAACATTTCCTAACCTGATATTCATTGAAACATTATGCTTTGTATTATATAAGAACACAAAAGCAAGAGTCTGGTTTTCATTTGATTTATTTAGAAATGTTTAGTGTTTGTATTTCTTTTTTTTGGTATCACCAACTTCTCTAGGCCTACTCACCACGGCTGCTGAACTGGTTTCCTACAGCTTTAGGTTGTGCCACTCTCGTTAGCAGGGTTGGGGAGTAAAAGGTGCAAGTTTAAGTTTGTTCCAGTCAGAGACCATTATTTTCAACTCAAATCAATGAGCCCAATCAGTCCTCCATGACAACAAAATCATAAACAACAGAGTAGGGCTGGCTAATAAATCCTTAGTTTCGGGGTTATACTCAGGTAAAACAATTTGGCTAACCTATACTTCCATATTTCCAGGTCCTATTCTTGAAGATCAAGGGGAATAACATTTATTGGAATGACTGGAATTCTGACAGACTTTGGTTTGTAATGTAAAGATAGAATTTAATCGTATTATTATATGTAGTAGAAAGCGAGTGATTAGAAGAAGCCTACATAACCAACTCATAAAATAACATTTTACATCTGTATATGGCCAGCTATGTAAACTTTAACATTGATTTATCCTGCAATAGATGTCATTCAATTGGTATACATTTTTGTTGTCTTCTAATGACACTTAAGGGAAAGTAATCTAAAAGTAACGAAATGTAATCAGATTACGTTACAGATTTTGGGTCATCAAAAAGTTACATTACTGATTACAATTTTGGACAGGTAACTAGTAACTGTAACAGATTACATTTAAGAAGTAACCTACCCAACCCTGCTCATTAGTTGGTTTCTCCCGTTTCGGGGTGTTTCATTGTTTATTGTAAATTCTAGTGTCTATGCATATTATGTCATTATTTGACGTGCTCATTTTGCCCATTATTATGTAAAGCGAGTGCCATACTATTGCCATTGCAAATCACTGTATTGAGAATGTACCTGTTTAGGTGATGCATGGGTTTAAATGAGAGGATAGGTCAGGTCCTTTTAGGATGCTCCAGTCTCCTCAACCAAGGAAGCTGCCATAGAGAATGATAGAGTCCTCTGGTGACCTCAAAGGCAATTTTAGCATAGTTGGCGCCAGAGCTTTAAAGCAATGGCGCTGCCAGTATATACAGATCACTATAATGGCTGAATGTAAAGTTGAGTCCTCTATCTATGGAAACTGCTTTTAGGTAACACTTGGATTCTTCTCAGAATGTTTTTATTTTATTTAACCAGGTTAGTCAGTTAAGAACAAATTCTTATTTATAGTGACGGCCTAGGAACAGCGGGTTAACTGCTTTGTTCATGGGCAGAAGAACAGATTTTTACCATGTCAGCTTGGGGATTTGATCTAGCAACCTTTCAGTTACAGGCCCAACACGCTAACCACTAGGCTACCTACTGCCCCTAGAATAGCATTCTCTCAGCCTCATGGCAAAATGTGTAGAATAGCATGATTAGTTATACAATTGCAAATGTTTGTCTTTGCCCCATGGCAAAATGTGTAGAATTGTGGGAAGTTAGCTGCTCAGACCTTGCTGTTACTATAGCTCTGACATATACTCAGATATGTGAGTTCATGGGCATAGCCTTTGTCCTCAAGATAATATTACTATTTTGGCCAACTAGGTTTATTGTTTCTCAACCAAGTATTTTTGTCTACTATTTTTCATAAACAATGTATTTTGTATCTTGATTCAGTCTTGAACATTACCTGTACTGTTAAATAACGACCACCTGTTTATGCAGGTGATCCTCAATTGTTGCTGTCTAATCTCACAGCAAAGCAACACACTTACCGAGCGCATGCACAAACACACACACACACGCACACACATACACACACATGTGGCCCCTAATTATAGAAAATGGCCCAGTTCAAGGCTAAATAAAATATGGACACTTTGTTAACTGCCGCAATATCTGCTCTGGACTGCACTGTGAATGGAAAACATGCCTCATTTTAAAAATAAAGGCAGGTTTTTTAAATAACCTTTAAGTGTTATTAACCTGTTATTAACCTGTTTGCACCAATTGATTTCACATCGCTGAAAGTAGAATGAGTCTTTACTGTGCCGCAGTCCTTCAGTGGGAGAGTGGTCACATTCTGCCTGCGTCCCAAATAGCACCCTATTCTCTAGATAGGCGAGCCCTGGTCAAAAGTAGTGCACTAAATAGGGAATAGGGTGATATTTGGGAAGCAGATCTGAGACACATAATCTGTCTAAACAAACGCTGCTGCCGTCCTCCATTAGCCTGAGCCTCCACGTCACAGAAGGGTGCCAGAGTTCAGAGCTAAACAATCTGAAATAAAGGCCACTGTCAAAAAGAGTAAACAGCAGCGCTGCCCACAGATGAAACAATCCCAGATGGTCCATCTACTACCAGCCTGTTTCATCTCCTGAACCACAATTGTGTCCCACATGGCATCCTATTCCCTAAATAGTGCACTACTTTTGACAAGAGCCCTATGGGGAACCTTATGTGCCCTGGTCAAAAGTAGTACACCATTTAGGGAACAGGGTGCTATTTCAAATCAAATATTAGGTATAGACTAACAGTGAAACGCTTACTTACTTTTCAAACAATGAAGAGTTAAAGATAAGATCAACATTTAAATAAAACATTTGAATAGTGACACGAGGAATAAATACACAGTGAATAGCGAATAAAAATAAAGGGTACAAAAACAGAGTCGATGTGCAGGGGTGCAAGGTAATTGACGTAGCTATGTACAGTACTGTAAATATAGGTAGGGTGTGTGTGTGTGTGTGTGCGTGTGTGTGCGCGTGTGTGTTGGGGTGTCAGTGTAAGAATGTACGAACAGACAACGACTTGAGAGGCGTCTAATTGTTCCAAGTGTAAGAACATGCAATTATTACTGATCAAGCCTCTCAATGCTGCAATCACATAACATAGATAACTGAGATATGATACAGGCTTATCTCTGTAAATACATTTGTTCATAGTTTTGTGAATAATTCATAGGAGAGAAGAAGAAAGTGAAATATTTAGCAGAAGTAAAGCAGTGCTTGGGAATAACATTCTCAATGAGACTCATACAGTATAAGAACTTAATTTAATCTTGTAAATCTTAATCTTATTTAACTCGAACCTCATAACAGATGTTTGATAAGAGATATTTCCATTAAACAAAAGTAAAGCTAGACAAAGCACAAGTCCAAAGATATTCCCCCGATTATCCCCGTATCTCTTCAAAACACTTTGTTCCAACTAAGTACATGTCTGTTTCTGAACCGTGCTTTATCAGAAGGTCTAAACTCAGTGTAGCTTTCACACTCAGGTAGTGTTCCAAATGGCACCCTATTCCCTACACGTTTGACTAGGGCTGATTGGGCTCTGGTCAAAGTAGTGCACCATATACAGTAGGCAATAGGGTGCCATTTGGGATGCAGACACAGAATAATCAAAGCTAGTCACCAGCCAGGACTGTATGATCGCAAATCCTGAAAATTATCTTCAAATTCCATGTCAAGACACCAGCTAATTCCAATAAAACTTATGAGCCTTGAAGAGCCGAGTGTTTGGCTGGGAGGGGAGCATGGGGCAAATTGGGGCGCCAGAGTCTCTCCACAAAGGAAACCACAGAGTGAACTGTTAATCTGGACTGAATGGATATTAACATGACATGCATGAAGTAAAACTACACAAACAATCTGAATACTGTATATTGAGGCCCGGCTGAAACAGAGCTGTCTGGAGCCACATTCGAAGGTGCCACATTTCTGCATACTGTGGCAATGGAGACCAGAGAGTCAGTGATGTGTCCCAAATGGCACCCTATTCCCTTTATAGTGCACTATTTCTGACCAAAAGTAGTGCACTAGTATAAAACAAATAGGGTGCAATTTGGGCAGCAGACAAAGTGCTTCCACAGGGGCAGGTCAAGGGAACAGGAAGGTGCAGGTCAAGGGGCCAGGGAAAGGGGCAGGTCAAGGGGCCAGGGAAAGGGGCAGGTCAAGGGGCCAGGGAAAGGGGCAGGTCAAGGGGCCAGGGAAAGGGGCAGGTCAAGGGGCCAGGGAAAGGTGCAGGTCAAGGGGCCAGGGGAAGGGGCAGGTCAAGGGGCCAGGGAAAGGGGCAGGTCAAGGGGCCAGGGAAGGGGCAGGTCAAGGGGCAGGTCAAAGGACCAGGAAAGGGGCAGGTTAAAGGGGCCAGGGAAGGGGCGGGTCAAGGGGCGGGTCAAGGGGCCATGCATGGCAAGGGGCCAGGGAAAATAGCAGGTCAAGGTCCCAGGGAAAGAGGCAGATTAAGGGGCAGGTCAAGGGGCCATGGCAAGGGGAAGGTCAAGGGCCATGGCAAGGGGCAGGTCAAGGGGCCATGGCAAGGGGAAGGTCAAGGGGCCATGGCAAGGGGAAGGTCAAGGGGCCATGGCAAGGGGAAGGTCAAGGGGCCAGGCAAAGCCATCCCCATCACAGAGCTCTGATGTGTGCTCTGTGTGCTCCCTGGCTGTCCATGCACTCCTCCCTGGCCATTACAAACACACAGAGCATTGGAAAAACACACGGCGCCTCCGTTCACACACACACACACACACACACACACACACACACACACACACACACACACACACACACACACACACGTCCAGGAAAAGCAAGATCATCTCTTTCCCACATGAACGGAGACCGAATCAGACGGACCTGCCTACGATATTTGTTGGTTAGGTGTTTGTGTAAGACGCTATGCGAGCGAACAGAGAAAAACATACGCTCCTCTTCAGGCCTTTGAACATGATCCTGTCAGATTTGATATTGCTGTGGGCGTGGCTGTATTGGGGTGGTTGCATGATTAGAAACACATGGGCACCGTTATCAGAAAGAGGAGCTGGAGGCTCCTGACCACATACAGCTGAGAGTAGAGGTCAACTTCTATGGTTTTGTTTTCAGATGAATGACTCACATGTCAACCCTACAAAGGCCTACTGTGCCGTTAGTAGCAAGCTTGCTTTAGACTTCACATAAATTGACTACCTACACACTACTGTTCAAAAGTTTGGGGTCACTTAGAAATGTTGTTTTTTAAAGAAAAGCACATTTTTTTGTCCATTAAAATAACATCAATTTGATCAGAAATTGTATTTATTTATTTTATTTCACCTTTATTTAACCAGGTAGGCAAGTTGAGAACAAGTTCTCATTTACAGTTGCGACCTGGCCAAGATAAAGCAAAGCAATTCGACACATACAACAACTACACATGGAGTAAAACAAACATACAGTCAATAATACAGTAGGAAAATAAGTCTATATACAATGTGAGCAAATGAGGTGAGACAGGAGGTAAAGGCAAAAAGGCCATGGTGGCAAAGTAAATACAATATAGCAACTAAAACACTGGAATGGTAGACTTGCAGTGGAAGAATGTGCAAAGTAGAGATAGAAATAATTGGGTGCAAAGGAGCAAAATAAATAAATACAGTAGGGGGAAGAGGTAGCTGTTTGGGATAAATTATAGATGGGCCATGTACAGGTGCAGTTATCTGTGAGCTGCTCTGACAGCTGGTGCTTAAAGCCAGTGAGGGAGATAAGTGTTTCCAGTTTCAGAGATTTTTGTAGTTCGCTCCAGTCATTGGCAGCAGAGAACTTGGAAGGAGAGGCGCCAAAGGAAGAATTGGTTTGGGGGTGACCAGAGAGCTGAGATAAGGGGGACTTACTCTAGCAGGGTCTTGTAGATGACCTGGAGCCAGTGGGTTTGGTGACGAGTATGAAGCAAGGGCCAGCCAACAAGAGCGCATACAGGTCGCAGTGGTGGGTAGTATATGGGGCTTTGGTGACAAAACGGATGGCACTGTGATAGACTGCATCCAATTTATTGAGTAGGGTATTTGAGGCTATTTTTTGTAAATGACACCCTGAAGTTGAGGATCGGTAGGATGGTCAGTTTTACAAGGGTATGTTTGGCAGTATGAGTAAAGGGGATGTTTTGCTGCGAAATAGGAATGACTATTGTATCTGGAAACGGCTGTTTTTTAATGGAATATCTACATAGCCGTAAAGAGGCCCATTATCAGCAACCATCACTCCTGTGTTCCAATGGCATCATGTTAGCTAATCCAAGTTTATCATTTTAAAAGGCTAATTGATCATTAGAAAACCCTTTGCAATTATGTTAGCACAGCTGAAAACTGTTGTTCTGATTAAAGAAGCAATAAAACTGTCCTTTAGACTAGTTGAGTATCTAGAGCATAAGGATTTGTGGGTTCACTTGACAGGCCTAAAATTGCCAGAAACAAAGAACTTTCTTCTGAAACTCGTCAGTCTATTCTTGTTCTGGAGAAATGAAGGCTATTCCATGCGAAATTGCAGAGAAATTGAAGTTCTCGTACAACGCCTGTACTAGTCCCTTCACAGAACAGCGCAAACTGGCTCTAACCGGAATAGAAAGAGTATTGAGCGGCCCCGGTGCACAACTGAGCAAGAGGACAAGTACATTAGAGTGTCTAGTTTGAGAAACAGATGCCTCACAAAGTCCTCAACTGGCAGCTTCATTAAATAGAACCCGCAAAACACCAGTCTCAACGTCAAACAACGTCAACAGTGAAGAGGCGACTCAGGATGCTGGCCTTTCTAGGCAATGAGGATATTCCATTGAAAATCAGCTGTTTCCAGCTACAATAGTCATTTACAACATTAACAGTCTACACTGTATTTTGAACAATTTGATGTTATTTTAATGGACATAAATGTGCTTTTCTTTAAAAAACAAGGACGTTTCTAAGTGACCCCAAACTTTTGAATGGTAGTGTATGTATCACTTCAACTGCAACTAGCAGTTACTACAGTTATCTGTTGTGTCGACATAGGCCTGTTATCCCTAGTTAACACAATCACAAGACGAACTAATCTCGCCATCAAATATAAACTGTGCAATTTATACTACAGTAATAGACTGTGTGACCAATGCAACTGACCCGAGGTTATCTGTTGTGACATCTGTTGTGACATCTTCTAGCATCTTCTCAGTTTCAGTTTCAAGTTGTATTAGTCATATGTACAGGATACACATGGTACACACCATCCAATGAAATGCTTACTTGCAGGTTCCTTCTTGACAATGCAACAACAATAAATAATAAAAGATAAGAATAAAAGCTTAAAGTAAATGGCTCAGTAGAATAGAATAAACATTTTAGTATATGTATAATACACTATTTATAGTCCAATATTGTGTTTTGGGGGAAGGGGGATGGAGGCCAGTGTAATAACTAAGCAGTATAATAGTCTGGTAGTGGGAGTTGTAATGTGTGTAGCATTTACATTATATAATAATAATAGCATGAGTGTATGTGTCTGTATGTGTTTGTCTGTGTGGGTGTGTGCATGAGTGAGTGCATGTGTTCTAAGGTGTGGACAATCAGAGCAGGTGGTCAGTCCCGTTCAAGTGTTCAGCAGTCTGATGGCTTGCAGATTGAAACTGTCTCTGAGCCTGTTGTTATCAGACCTCATGATCCGATACAGTCTGCCCAACAGTAAGGAGTGAACAGCTCGTGGCGGGGGTGTGGATTCTTGATGATGCTGTGGGTCTTCCTCAGGCACCGTTTCAAGTAGATTTGCTGGATGGGTGGGAGCATGGTCCCAGTGATGTACTGGGCTGTCTTCACCACCTGCTGGAGGGCCTTGAGGTCATGGAAGGAGCAATTCCCGTACCAGGCCGTGATACAACCGGTCAGGGCGCTGTCGCTAGACCCAGGGAGCATGCCAAATTTCTTCAGCCGCCTTAGGAAGCAGAGATGCTTTGTGCCCTCTTGACAAGATGGTGTTGGTGATGTTGGTCCATGACAAGTCCTCTGTGATGTGGACAGAGGAACTTAAAACTTGTGACTCTCTCTACTGCAGTCCCATTGATGTGAATCGGAGCATGTTACCTCCTCTGCTTCCTGAAGTCAACATCAACTCCTTTGTTTTGCTGACGTTGGGAGAGGTAGATGTTCTAAAGATGAACTTACCACCAACCATTCATAATTCATACTAACAGACGTTTGGCGTCCTACTATCATAACAGACACATGCTAAGCAGATCATGCCTTGTGAAATCATTGTCTAGTCTTAACTTCAATCTAAGTGTCTGAAACACTGACGATGATGGGCCTATAAACACCTAGCTGTAGGTACTGTAGGTAGGTAGAGTCTCCTGAAACCACTAGCATGCATGTGTTTGTACTGTACACACCCCTCAACCCTGGTCCATGATGGGAAAGCCAGTCCAGAGACTCAAAGGCTACACTGGCCAACTCGTCTATTGAGCAGATGCTCTGTTACACCAGGGGCCAGTAAAACTATGACAAACCGTACCAGGGGCCAAGACAAGGTCTGCGTCCCAAATGGCACCAATTCCCTATCTAGTACATTACTTTTGACCGGGACCTATGTGCCATTTGGGATGCAGTCTAGGCCTGCCTGGTCAGTCTTAGAGGAACGCTTTCTGGCTGTGTTGTTACAACAATCCTGACAAAAACAACCAGAACATCCATAATTGATTGGCTTTGCTATGTCAGACCAAGACTAGAGACTGCCAAGTAGATATGACCATCAAAGACTGAGCTGGACACTTTCAATGTACAATGTAGCTGCATACCTCTATTATTACTGTAGTTAGCCTTCATACGATGTTAATATATACTTCTCTGTTACGGCTGTCAAAAACAACAACCAGGAAATCAATCAGAAAGTCTTGGCTCTGGTATGCTGTTGTGTTCACTCCCCTCCATACAGTATGTTATAAACCCTTCATCCTCATCATCACCCCAGGCACACTGCAAATAGAGTCAAATAATTACCTCATCATGGATCTTCTGGGACTTGACTGATGACATAATCATTGGATTGTCATAAAAGCCCCTCCGAGGATTTCGTCTGCGGTTTCCTCCAACAATTCTGCATAATTTCCATCAGTGTTTTCTTTGTAAACTGTATACAGTTTTTCTCCTCAGTCCAGCCACTCTACTGTGATTGGCATTAACACAACTCTTTCCTTGGCTTTAGTCTCCTGTGATTGGATCACAGATGTAACCAATGGCTGCTTGCAAAATTATATTCAGGAAATTAATGGCTCATCATCAAGGTACTCTTAGAAAATACACCTAGCACTCATGCCTCCAAATTAGAGGTCGACTGATTAATCGGAATGGCCGACAATTAGGCCAATTTCAAGTTTTCATAACAATTGGAAATCGGTATTTTTGGGCGCCGACTTGCCGATTTAAAAAAATATATATATATATATATTATATATAATATATATATATTTTTTATACCTTTATTTAACTAGGCAAGTCAGTTAAGAACACATTCTTATTTTCAATGACAGCCTAGGAACGGTGGGTAAACTGCCTCTTCAGGGCAGAACGACAGATTTTCACCTGTCAGCTCGGTATCCAATTTTACTGTTAACAAGTCCAACGCAATAACGACTTGCCTCTCTCTCGTTGCACTCCACAAGGAGACTGCCTGTTACGCGAATGCAGTAAGCCAAAGTAAGTTGCTAGCTAGCATTAAACGTATCTTATAAAAAACAATCAATCATAATCACTAGTTAACTACACATGGTTGATGATATTACTAGATATTATCTAGCGTGTCCTGCGTTGCATATAATCTGACTGAGCATACAAGCATACAAGTATCAAGTATCTAAATATCTGACTGAGCGGTGAGCGGTGGTAGGCAGAAGCAGGCGCGTAAAAACATTCATTCAAACAGCACTTTCGTGCGTTTTGCCAGCAGCTCTTCGTTGTGCGTCAAGCATTGCGCTGTTTATGACTTCAAGCCTATCAACTCCCGAGATGAGGCTGGTGTAACCGAAGTGAAATGGCTAGCTAGTTAGCGCGCGCTAATAGTGTTTCAAACGTCACTCGCTCTGAGCCTTCTAGTAGTTGTTCTCCTTGCTCTGCATGGGTAACGCTGCTTCGATGGTGGATGTTGTCGTTTTGTTGCTGGTTCGAGCCCAGGAGGAGCGAGGAGAGGGACGGAAGCTATACTGTTACACTGGCAATACTAAAGTGCCTATAAGAACATCCAATAGTTAAAGGTTAATGAAATACAAATGGTATAAAGGGAAATAGTCCTATAATTCCTATAATAACTACAACCTAAAACTTCTTACCTGGGAATATTGAAGACTCATGTTAAAAGGAACCACCAGCTTTCATATGTTCTCATGTTCTGAGCAAGGAACTTAAACGTTAGCTTTCTTACATGGCACATATTGCACTTTTACTTTCTTCTCCAACACTTTGTTTTTGCATTATTTAAACCAAATTGAACATGTTTCATTATTTATTTGAGGCTAAATTGATTTTATTGATGTATTATATTAAGTTAAAATAAGTGTTCATTCAGTATTGTTGTAATTATCATTATTACAAAATTTAAAAAATATCATAAAAAAAAAAAAAATTTGATTAATCGGCATCGGCTTTTTGGTTCTCCAATAATCGGTATCGGCGTTGAAAAATCATAATCGGTCGACCTCTACTCCAAAGATCCTGCAGGCTTTAGCTCAGTGAGCTAGCACAGTCTTTTGGCATGCCCTCTGTTTCTATAAGAAAACACCAAATGATACAATGAGCTATCTATCTCACATGGGGCTTCACTGATAGGAGATATATTTGGCATTCCTCTCCAGCGGGGGCTAATGACTGTCATTGTTACCTTAACTATTATTATTATCGATGAGGACCAGGAACATTCCTTGGCTCTCCCTTCAAAATGGATACGATGTGACATAGGTACACAACGTGTTGCAGGGTGCTTTAACACAACACTGACAGCCAGGAGGGAAACCCCCAACATAGTGTTTTAACTGATGAATGGGTGGAGAGAGAGAGAAAAAAAGGGAGGAACGTCAGCATACTGGTCTTACAGACAGTGCTCCAGGACAATAGAGAAGGAGGATGACTCTGGAGCACCATGGAAACCAGCATACTAACAGATAGAGGCTGAGTCCGGAAGGGTACCTTATTCCCCATATCGAGTGCATTACTTTAGACCAGAGCCTTATGGTCAGAGAATATGGGCTAGGAGCCTATGAGATGAGACCTGTGGGCTCTGGTCAAAAGTAATGCACTATAAAAGGAATAGGGTGCCATTTCAAGTGCAAACAATCTGTTAAGGAATATGGACCCCATTGAGTTCAAATGAATGAATTAGACATTTGTAAAAGGATTGCAAGGAACACAGTGATTCACTTCACACCCTAATGAACAGAGCCTTGTTGACACTAATGCATATGACCTACTACAACCTTCTGACTGTCAGTATATAGTACAGGATGAACACTGAATTATGTCACAATGGCACAGCATTACACCCCAGCCAACAATAGAATTCCATGGATAAAACCATTTGAGAGGAATGTTTTGTAGAGGGGAAAGAAAAAAGACCCAATGGCACCCTGTTCCCTATATAGTGCACTAGACTACTTTTGACCAGAGCACTATATAAGTGCACTATATAGGAATAGGGTGTCATTTGGGAAGGACCCCAAATACAGTGGAGTGACACCCTAGTGAATTATTTGACTGGTGGAGAGAGTATTATTAAACTAATTGTTTGAGATTGATGCTGTTGGTTATGGTGACGTTGCCAATGAAAATGTGCTCCAAAACAGTATGGACCATGACGGGTAGCCTACCACAGATTTGAATTCTAATCTAAAACATAATATTACTTTCTCAATCATTTCGGAAAACCATGACCAATCGCTTTAAAGGTTTGATGTGTTTTTGTTATAATCATATTAGTGGTGTGTGGTTGTGTGACTCTGCCTTCTTTAAAATGTCTTAAATGATATTAACTGGCAAAGCAAGGGCAGCTAGAAATATATAGTTCTATCGATGTGTCGATTCTTTGTTACACAATTCGTTTTTGCTAGGAAAGTTTTTTTTTTAAGTTCAAAATGTTGAAATAGGATAACCTACAGTTTAGGATCTAAGCTAGAGCTATAGATCCTACAGTCTACGGTAGGGAGACATTGCCCTCGTGTTCTCTTTTCTCGCATACAATGCAATATAATGTAGGGCCTATTGTTAAATAGCCCACACATGCATTTTTTTTCTCAAGAAAAAGCTCCCCCCTCGTGGAGAGTTGGCAGCAGTAGCCTAGTGTTATGCCGTCTGAAATAGGTGCTTGCCCCACAGAGGGAAGCAAAATCACAGAGTTAGAGAGCAGCGAGCAGCGGAGAGGAGAGCACTCTGTCAGGACCAGATGGTTTGGGTTAGAATGAGAATCACTATTCAGGCAGCGGTTCCACCGTTCTGCCTGCCTGTCGATAGCAGTTTCACCAGTCGGGATAATCATCAGCCTATACATAATGTGACAAGACCTAAATATTACTGACAGCTGTCCTGTCCATAGGTCCTGCTGACTTCTCAAATATACATCAATTGAAGTGTAAAAATTAAATTGAGAGTAAATGTGATAACTGTGTAACATATCAGCGTCAAATACCATGTTTAAACTAATTTCCTGGAGTCAATTCTACAAAACGTATTTTTGCACTTTGGACCCAAAAGAGTTTAAGTAAAAAAAAGTGTATTAAAAAGAAGAAAAAGAACAAGACAAAATAAAATATTCAGCTTTAAAAGCATCCAAGCTTGAAAATAGTCTCTATTCTGGACATGACAACCATGCTAAGATTTTCTCTCAAGCTTTAGCCTAATAAAACGTCCATGCAACTAGTGCAATGTATAACAATGTATGAACGTATCGCAACAATGTATCAAATGTATCTCAACAATGTATAATTATTACCACGTTGTCTTCAGCTAGCGAGGTGAGACAGACATTTGACAGTAGCAAAACACCGCAACAAGGACTTACATTCATCTGCTTCTTCTCTGCCTCTGAGCGCACGTCTGTTAGCAAATATCCCAACTATTAACGGTCGCTTCTTCAAACGAATCCCTTGTGGAGTAAAAAAGATAGATTACAAATCTAAATTAAAGTTTAAAAAAACCCACTAAATTATATCCATTTCAGAAAGACAAAGCGGTATCCTATAGAAAGTATCCTTTTGGATGGTGAATGCGTTTTCCCTCCAGCAACCTCCTCTTGTGATTGCTTCTGTCCCCTATCAGGTACAGGTGACGAGGGATATGCAATTCAAAAAAACATCTTCCGCGAACGTTTCCTTTCTTTGGTTTCAATTGTGTAGTCAGAACGTTATCAACTTCTCGGAATCGGACAGCATCCACACTAACAGTTACTGGAGCGTCTAGTTGCAGAGCTACTGCCGCTGCTGCCTCTCATTGCACGGAGTGAAACCCGACACCTCTCTATTGCTATGGACGGCCCTCCTTCAGATTGAGCTAATTTATTCAACAAGTGAAGAAGTGTACGGTTATGTGGTTTGACAGCGCTGTGCTAAAGAGATGCCACGGAGAGAGCAGAGGAGAAGAGAGGAGAATTCTGAACTCTGGTGCCACCAAGCTATGCAAAAGAGAAGTGTATATCATCAGAATGTCTTTGGGTTCTAAATATCTCAAACCTGATGAGCTGATTGGGCTACTCTGACCCACCTGTCTTCAGTAAAGGACCTTTTTGGCATAGTGAAGTCAATTCAATGTTTCAGAAACACAATTATGTAATGGATTAACAACATGTGTGTCATTAACATATTTGTCATCAACAAATATTACACAACATCACTGAAAAAGAAAAGGGGCATTTGGACCATAACAAATCTATGCTACAGTAGACCTCCATGACAAGTTTGACATTGTTATGAGAACTGAAGGGTTTTCCCTCTCAGACAATAAAAGGGTGTGAAGAACTTCAATAGAATATGTAGAATGCACAGACAGACACAGCCCTGTTATAAAATAAAGAACAGAGAGAAGAGAGAGCCAGACTACTGGGTTATGTCCCAAATGGCACCATATGCTCTATATATTTTGAACTATTGGTCTAAAGTAGTGCACTGCCAAGGGAATAGGGTGATATTTGGGACGCAACCTTGCTCTCATGTTAGAGTCTTGTCACCGAGCCCTGTTCTTCTCTCCATCTGGCGACTGCTTGGTTGAGAGGAGCATGTTACAGCTCCAGTCATATGCATCCACAATGGCACCCTACACTCTATTTGGTTTTAAATATACTTAAGTATCAAAAGTCAATGTAATTGCTATGCTTAAGTATCAAAGTAAAAGTACAAGTATAAATCATTTCAAATTCCTTATATTTTCACATGTTAATTTATTTACAGATAGCCAGGGGCACACCAACACTCAGACATTTAAAACGAAGCAGTGTTTAGTGAGTCCTCCAGATCAGAGGCAGTAGGGATGACCAGGGATGTTCTCTTGATAAGTGTGTGAATTAGAAAATGTTCCTGTCCTGCTAACCATTCAAAATGGAACGAGTACTTTTGGATGTCAGGGGAAATGTATGGAGTGAAAAATACATAATTTTGTTTAGGAATGTAGTGTAGTAAAAGTTGTCAAAAATATAAATAGTAAAGTACAGATACCCTAAAAAACAACTTAAGTAGTACTTTAAAGTATTTTTACTTAAGTACTTTACACCACTGCTAATCCAGTCTTCTCTCTGGAAGAACCATGGTTTTATCTTCTCCAGAGCCAGAGCCATGGCCTTGGATCACTTCCTGGTACTATGTCACACCCTGATCTGTTTCACCTGTCCTTGTGATTGTCTCCACCCCCTCCTGGTTGTCGCTTATTATCCCCGTTGTATTTATCCCTGTGTTTCCTGTCTCTCTGTGCCAGTTTGTCTTGTTTGCCAAGTCAACCAGCGGTTTTCCTTGCTCCTATTTTTTCCCCAGTCTCTTTTGGTGCTAGTCCTCCTGGTTTCGACCCTTGCCTGTCCTGACTCCGAACCCGCCTGCCTGACCACTCTGCCTGTTATGTCTTCAAGCCTGCCTATCCCCTTGTACTGATCTGGTTACTGAACACCTGCCTGGCCTGACCTTGAGACTGCCCTTTGTCTGGTACTGTTTTGGACTCTGACCCGGTTTATGAACTCTCGCCTGTCCCCGACCTACCTTTTGCCTACCCCTTGGATTAATAAATATTAGAGCTCAACCATCTGCTTCCTGTGTCTCGCCTTGGGTCCTTATATACTATCAATCAGTGGAAACAGTTGTTTTAAAATCCCAACCTGACGATCATAAGCGTATGGACGAGGAACCGTGGACGATGAACCGTGGACGAGGAACCGTGGGTTGGATTTCATTCACTTCCCTTACTGTGACAGCTGCTTGACATGTCTTGACTGTGAACATCCAGGTCTGAATAGTCACAAAAGTTTCATCTGTTTTCATGTGTCCCCCAAATTTAACTCCTCTAGCTGCCAATACTGTTGTAACGGCCGCTGGTGGAAGAAGGTGAGGACCAAAGCGCAGCACGTGTTCATCATTTATTAAATAGAACTGAACACTAAATACAAAGTAACAAAAAGAAAAACAGAAACAGCGCCGTCAGGTACAAAACAGAAAGCAACTACCCACAAAACCCATGTGGGCAAGAGCTACCTAAGTATGGTTCTGAATCAGAGACAACGATAGACAGCTGTCCCTGATTGAGAACCATACCCGGCCAAAAACAAAGAAAAAGGAACATAGAATGCCCACCCTAGTCACACGCCTCTCTATGGCCAGGGCGTGACAACTATGAACATAGTCTTCAGTTATTTCCTACAATGGAGACACATCCATATATTCCCATTCATTTATGTGGCTCTATACATTCAAATGAAATGTATTCTCACTATCTGGCCATCAGAAAACAGAAACTGAAGATCAATTTGCGCTTGGCCACATCTCAAGAAAAACTAAAAGGCTTAAATAATTATTACAGCTGTCTTCCTGGTATGTCTGCAGATGGTAACTATGTTTTAGCATGAGAGAGATCAAGAGGATATGTCTCAATGTGTTTACTAGATTGAGATGGTATATGCTTAGGGGTAATAAAATAGAAGTTATCCTGAAAAACACACCGCTCAGTTTATTTATATGAACAGTGTTTGGAAGAGAGACGGAGCTGGCAACGACACACGGGCGCTCTCTTTCTCACACACACACATGCCCGCAAACACACACACGCACACAGAGAGTCACGCACAGCGGTAGAGTAAATGTTGGATCATAAAGAAAATAAATGATTTGATTTGAATGTGTCTTCTGCTAGACAGGACATGCAGGACTGTTGTATACATGTCTTCCTTATGACTCAAAGGGTTTTCTTTTAAATATATGTCAATACGTTTGTGTTAATACTCAAGTTGGAAAATAATAAACATTTCAGACGGAATCTGTCCCAGATCATCTGTCATATTAAACTCGGTAATAACAAAATAACATCCTCCTACATTTATCCTCATCAACAAAACATTATGTCACTCTACACAGTCATCTACCTCCCTGTTCTAATGGACAAGCCAACGGACTGGCTTTGAACCCAGATCCTCTGCATGCCTCAAGACTGTTAGCAAACTGAGCTCGGCAGTAGCTCTGGAAAGCTAACAAACAAAGCTCATCACGTGAACTGAGTTCCTCGAAACATCGCTGTTACAAAATCATCAACACATTATCACATTTGCACCAGTTTACAACGTAACATCTAAACTTCCTTTATATACTCTTCTTCTTTAGATAACTGGGTCAAGGGTCTTTTCTAGCTAGCTGTGATGTGTTTGGACCTTAAACACACATACATCACTGCACATGTGTTGTATTACATTACCTGGCTAATAAGCCCAGTATCCAGCCAAGTTCTTTAATGTGCTCCTCCTCTCTAGTCTCTACCAACAACCTGTCAGAGCCTTGCACTGAGGGGACCTTTATTCAAAACAGACTCACAACTTGGCTATATGGTCTGCATCTAAATGGCACCCTATTCCCTACATAGGGCATTACTTTTGACCAGAGTCCTTTGGCGCTGCCGCTGTGGGCCCTGGTCAAAAGTAGTGCGCTATGTAGGGAATAGGGTGCCATTTGGGAGGCCTTAATGGACTACCCTCCTCCTCACAGGATACCATTAGGGAGGACTATTGCATGCCTCAGTTAGAACTGGAGGTAACTAAGCTTGTGTAAAAGAGCAACAGCAGCAACAGATAAATCTCCTGTTGGGTTTGTTGTTAGTTTGTAAGATGACAGCGATCTGATTGGAGACATCTATCAGTAGATAGAGGAGGACAGATGTTTACAATGTGGTTGAATGTGGCTGAACACTGGAGGGCAATAACGCAACCAAACGGTATCAGCTCTCTGTCTCTCTGTCTGGCTCTCCTTTCTCTCCATTTCTAATATCTCTCTGTTTCTCTCTGTGTCTTTCACACACTCTTCTGTCTCTGTCTGCCCCTCTCTTCTCGCCTTCTCATTTATCTCTGTCTCTCCTTTCTCTCTTTCTCCATTTCCTCCCTCTCTCTACCCTCACTCTCTCTCTCTCTCTCTCTCTCTCTCTCTCTCTCCTATCTGCTATCCTGTCAAATCATTCAATAGCATGTTTTCCAAGTAACACTGTAAATACCTTGAGACCTGACTAATTCCAAAACAAATATTCTCAACACCATTTATTCAAATGCACTGACAACCTTCCATACACCTGCTACAATGACCATATTTTCATTACCATAATCTAAGGGGAAATATAGAATATATTTACTGCACTAACATGCTCCCCATATTGCAATAGTGAATCTTGTGGCTCTGCCTCCTAAAACTATACTGCATCCCAAATGGCACCTTATTCCATACATAATGCCCTATGGGCCCTGGTCAAAAGTAGTGTTTTATATAGGTAAAAATGTCATTTGGGACGCATACTATAATGTATAAACATATGACAGTCAGTGCCGTTGCAGTTGCGTCCTAATCACTTTGCTGCTGATGGGTTCTCCATCTTTCATAACAACTCATGTTTTAAATGATGCCCCTGTCACACAGCAACTTCTATAAGATAAATATTCAGTTCCATTTTCATACACAGTGGTGGCTCCTTAGTGGTCGACGGTTGCTGGGCCACCATAGTGGTAGCCTCATCCTTATCAGGCAGTGATGTATTGAGAGCAGAGGGCTGTGTGTTGCATCACTGAGGATCACACATGCACACGTGCACACACACATATGTATACACACACACACTCTGGAAGGAAGATCAATGTGCTATAATGTAATAGAGTAGAGATCTGCTTTTCTACTCTTTAGTGTGGTGGTGTCCACATCACAGGGCTGTGGTTGGGGTAATAACGGTGTGATGGCTATTTCTGTGACATCTGACCGGGGGATTAGACATCAGACCACAGAGCCTGGTTCCTACGGAGTATCTGGAAGTACCAGAGAGAAATAGCCTAGCCAACTTCATCGGGAGAGGAAATGAAAACTGCAGTACGCGATTAGATGAACAATAAACCCGGCAGCACTGCAACTTCTTTTGGTAAACAGCTGAGGGGTGTAAGAAATGTAACCCCCCCTCAAGTTCATAGACAGAGCTATGGATGCCAGGACTGATCATCCATGAGCTCAAACTCTTTTTAAAGCTACACAGTGTTTGTTCACAATTGCAAAACAAAGGTATATTTTGAGCTCGGATGGGTAAGACATTTGAGGCATTTAGTTTAGCATATTTTCTTCTCAATCAACCTCTATACATAAATCATTAATAAAAAATGATGTACCAATAGCTGACTGTACCTTTAATAAGTTTGTGACAGGCTGCTTGACAGAGAGAGTCATAACAGTAAAGAAATGTTATGCAGCAGACCAGTCCTGATTTCATACTGGGCGGTAAAATGAGATAGAGGTTATGTTCCAAATGGTACCTTATTCCCTTTATAGTGAAAAGGGGGCCATTCGGGAGGCAACTGGAGTCTGTCTTGTGTACATACAGTATCACTGTCCTCATAACAAACCCACAGTGTTGCTTTGAGTCATCTCATATTTATATTTAAGAGGGGTATGAGCAGATAATAGACCAAAGATTGTTGTGATCATCATCACATATTGGAAACCTGCGCTATAGAACTATACAGAGACATGCAGACTTTCTCTGTTAACTGGGTTTGTTTTTGCTAAACAGAGCAGGCACTGTTGGAGCAGTGTATCTAGCAATGTATGTGTCCCAATGGCACTCTATTCCTATTTGGTGCACTACTCTTGACCAGGGCCCATAGGGCTCTGGTCAAACGTTATGTGCTATAATAGGTAATATGATGCCATTTGGGAAATAACCAGTGCTGACAGTACTCAATGGAATATATTAAATTGTGTTCCGTATAAAAACATCTAAATACAAAACATGTTATGAAAATGAACCGGCTAACACATACTGACAGTATCAGAGCAGATCTTGCGTGAAAAGACCCAATTATAATGTATTTTTAAATCTGTTTGTTGTTGGGTCGTCTGACATTCTATCCTGCTGTATACAAACATCGTATCAGTTCTGTCTTTTGGGGTAATACCAAACATAACTATAAAACAGGTCTCGCAAACAGCAGTTTTCAGCACATTCCGGATTTAGCAACATTTTCAGTGCCTGCACCCTATTCCATATGTAGTGCATTGAGTTTGAGTTTATTTTTTATTTTTACAGGGACAGTGCACATTAATCAACGTTTCAGTAAAAGTGCCGGTTTTAGCCAGCCGGCTAATTTTCAACCGCAGTCCCTGGGCAGGTTATTAAAAACAATTACAATATAGACAATAGCAACATAGAACAAGCAAGACATAGCAACATAGGACAAGCAAGACATAGCATACAGACAGAGCAACATAGGACAAGCAAGACGTAGCATACAGACAGAGCAACATAGAACAAAAAGCAGCAAGACAAAATTCATAAAAGCAACAAAGTGTTTCCACACCTCACAAGCTACAGACAACAGGCAACATGGAGAGCGGCAACACACAGCTAGGGACCATGTTCACAAATCTGATTGACCTTTAGCCATGTCTTCAAGCATTTTGTGAAAGTGTGATATGTGGTGCAGTTATGTGTGTCTGATGGCAGTGTATTCCAGACATGGGAAGCTCTCACAGAGAATGCAGATTTACTAAAGGTGCTTTTCCTTAGGGGAACTATACAGTCACCTCTCATGGCAGACCTTGTGGATCTGCTGCCATATGTCTGGGTTTTCTGTTTAACAAAAATATTGAGTGGAGGGGGAGCCAGGCCATTAAGGATCTTGAATACAAGACATGCGTCGGTGTATTGCACAAGATTTTCCCAACTCAAGAGCTCATGCTTTCTAAGGATGTGACAATGATGATGGCTATTGCGCTTCCTATCAAGCACTTTGAGAGCCTGTTTGTAGACAGACTGAATAGGTTTTAATGTTGTACAGCAAGCTTGGGCCCAACTAGTCAAGCAGTATGTTAAGTGGGGGAGTATCATAGATTTGAAGTACAGTTTTGCTACCTCTGTAGTCAAACAATTTCGTATAAATCGGAAATTAGCTAGGTTGAATTACCTTTTTCACATGCTTTTTAAAAGAGAGGTTGGAATCAAGTATGATGCCAAGGTACTTAAAATCGGATACCACCTGGGAGCTTCTCCCCTTACTTTTTGACTAAACTCATGGGGTCAAAAGTAATGCACAAAATAGGGTGCCATTTGGGACATAGTTTTGATTCGGGTCTACATAAACATAACACATGGCACTCTCTGGTTCTCCACCATAACTACAACCAGAGAAGGTTGGTGACGGCCTAATCCCCACACACCTGGCTGTACACAAACTGACAAATATTTACACAATCCACAAACATTTCTCCATGCTTCCTGTGGTTAACTATAGCAAGTTCATTGGTCCATAGAGGTGGTGGGTCAGCCAGTCTATCCATGTGCACTACTTTTCACCAGGGCTCACAGGGTGCCACTTGGGATGCAGACACTGAAAGCTGTGGGTTTATGAGTGTGTTGTGACTTGTCGCCCCTCTACTCTCCTCCAGTCCAGTGACTAGCTACAGCACTGTTACGGTGAGAAGTCCCAGTCCAGGTTTGGACAATTTAGTTCCTGATCCCTCTGATTTTGGGGGCCCCCATCCGCTCTATTGGGGTACCGTGGCGTGTGTGTGTGATTTTGTGTGCGTGCATGCAGACTTTTATTAACAAAGACTAAACACTAAGCAGAAGCAGGGGGTGGACGGTTGGTTCCCCCAAGAACACTGTTGGTTATGAGGTAACCTGAGCCTGGGTCTGTTATTGTCCTCTTAATAGCTGTGAGAACCATGTGGTCTGTGTCCCAAATAACACTCTATTCACTGTATAGTGCACTGATTTGACCAAGGGCCAAAGGGCTCTGGGTAAAAGTAGTGCACTATATAGTAAATAGGGTGCCATTTGGGATGCGTGCTCAGACTTATTGGTGTGGCAGGTTGTGTGGATAAATACAGCACACACTTGCTCTTTCATCTGTGTGTTGGGGTGTGTGTGAAATATAAACACTTCATACACACATGGCGAGGACATAGGCTTGGGTAGAACTTGGATCTTTAATATATTAACATGAAGTCTGACACGTTTGTGTGGGTAAACTTCCAGAGCAGGTTCATTTTGGAATGGCATGATCAGTGGATTTATGGTGTGCACGTGTGCGTGTGCGTGTGCATGCCTGTGTGTGCATGTGTGCCTTCTTGCTTGCTTTGCGTATGTGTGTGTAGGCGTTCAGAGTGGGGTAATAGGAGGGCACAGACAGAAACAGAGTGCACAGGTGGTTTCCATTAGGCTGCATATCATTCCTGCCTCTCCATCATCTTCAGGAAGAAGTCCTTTAAAGTATCTCTTTTAGGGTTTCTGGATCCTGCCTCTCCATCATCTTCTGGTTCATCATCTTCAGGAAGAAGTCATTTTAAAGTATCTCTCTTTAGGGTTTCTGGATCCTGCCTCTGGAAAATACTACAATAAATCTCTATTAATGTGTACAGAAAGCTACTAAACTCGTGCTGAAAGGTTGGAGACTGACCATTGACTGAGGAGCGTGCTAGACATACTAACTCTGTGCACACAGCAAAACAATGGAATACCTCAATTCAACCCACTAAAAAACAAAGGACCGACAACACGAAGATAATTGGTTTTGTTTGTCCATTTCTGAGAAGTCTGATCTCTTACTAACAGTGGCCTGAAGTCTTCTTCTTCTTCTTCACTAGAGCAAAAGTCCCTCATCCTACCCTGAAGAGTGGTTAACCTCAGAAAGGATAAAAGGAGTAGCTGTCCATCATCATATGAGTCATCGGTTGCATCCCATATAGTACCATATTCCCTACATAGTGCACTACTAAAATTAGTGCACTATATAGGGAATAGGGTGCAGTGTACTATGTAGGGAATAGGGTGCCATTTGGGACATACCAATACTTTTTGTCTAAGTCTGCCCTGGACAAACTAAATATGTATATTTCTTTCAGCTTGCTGTAGCAGAGCAGGACATGAAAGGAAGTCAGATTTATATGAAAGATACTTCTACACGACCTGGGGTGGTGGTCCTACCATCGTTCACAGACACACACCCTCTCTGGGGCCATAGCTCTGTGATGCCAGCTAGCAGACTAACTTAATTTCTTGTATTATCTGTTATTATGGGATGGAGAAAAAGGGAGACTATTTATTTATTTTAATCTTTATTTAACTAGGCACATCAGTTAAGAACAAATTCTTATTTACAATGACGGCCTACCTCGGCCAAAACCTAACCCGGACAACGCTGGGCCAATTGTTCACCACCCTACGCGACTCCCAATCACGGTTGGTTGTGATACAGCTTGGAATCGAACCAGGGTCTGTAGTGATGCCTCTAGCACTGGAGATGCAGCTGCACCACTGTTGTGAGCCAAGTCAGGGTTGACTTACAGTTGGAAAGATATGGAGATCACACAAACACACACATGCTGCACACACACACAGATCTCCTCTTAACCCCACCACTGGTCTCCCAGGCCCCACAGCCAGCATGGCTTCAAAGACTATAGACTGCAGTATCAAATACATGCATCAAACACCCTCTCCCTGTTTATACAAGATATACAGTGCCATATAAATAAACACTGTGTCAGCTGCTGTGTTCTGCCCTTTATTCTGCTTCCTCCGGACATACAGTGTTCCCCATTTCCCCTCGCAAACTTTGATCTTTATCCTACTCCCTCACTTACCTGTTAATGACAGTATGTTAAATTTGTTCGATTCCTTTTCTGGATCTATCAGTGACACCTACCACCATACAATGTACTGTAAATTGGTTATGTTCTACTGGGCCGTGCTATTATTCTCAGAAACTATTAGAAGTTAACTTACAATGTCTGTGTCTCTGCCACTGCCTTGAACTAGCGTCATGATGGTGTCTGCGACCCTGGGCTGCTACCAGCCGTATTCACGGGAGACTGCAGGTGGCTGGAGGCCAGGCGGAGCCAGGAAATTGCCTTGGGCCTTTTTGCTAACCCCTCCACCTCCCAAACCCCCAAACACACACCTCCTCCAGTCTTCCGTTAATCCCAAATGGCACCCTATTCCCTATAAAGTGCACTACTTTTGACCAGTGTAGTAGACTATCTAAATGTAGTACAGTAGACTATTTAGAGAATATGGTGTAGAGAGCACATCCTGTCTGCTGAGGTCTGATTCTTCACACTCAGTCAGTGCCCTCCTCTTGGCAGCAGCAAGGACTGGCAGAGCCGCTACACTATCCATCTATACACTACGAACCTCGCCAAGGATGAGGATATCCAACTATCAGTGGGAATTGGGAAACAATTCTCTCGTCCGGGGAAGCGACTATAATGTGATGCACCTGGAGGCAGACAGACTGGCTGTGGGGGTTTTCAGATGCAGAAAACAGCCAGTCATTCAGTCAGCCGGGATAAATTCCAACCAGGCTCCTCCAACTTATCCAGTCAAAATTGAACTCTTAGTAAAATGATAACCTGGTCCCAGATCTGTTTGTGCTCTTGCCAACTCCATTTCTGTTATTGTCAAGCCATGTTTGGCATAACAATGAGTGACAGAGAGTTGCATGATAGCAAATACAGACTGGCACTCAGGCTAGCGAAATGATGCTTGTAGTCCAATTACATAAGCTTTGATGGTAATTTAGCAACGATAAATGAAATATCCATATTTTCTGACATTAAACATTCCAGGGACTTTGTTCTGAGTCTGAGTACGATTCTGATGCAGATCCCTTGTATTGACCTCCTGCAATGTATTATGTTGTCTAGCAGTCTAGCACTGGAATACATTCTGTTGTCTAGCAGTCTAGCACTGGAATACATTCTGTTGTCTAGCAGTCTAGCACTGCAATGTATTATGTTGTCTAGCAGTCTAGCACTGGAATACATTCTGTTGTCTAGCAGTCTAGCACTGCAATGCATTCTGTTGTCTTGCAGTCTAGCACTGCAATGCATTCTGTTGTCTAGCAGTCTAGCACTGTAATGTAGTATGTTGTCTAGCAGTCTAGCACTGTAATGTAGTGTGTTGTCTAGCAGTCTAGCACTGCAATGCATTCTGTTGTCTAGCAGTCTAGCACTGTAATGTATTCTGTTGTCTAGCAGTCTTGCACTGCAATGTATTATGTTGTCTATCACTGTAATGTATTATGTTGTCTAGCAGTCTAGCACTGTAATGTAGTGTGTTGTCTAGCAGTCTAGCACTGCAATGCATTCTGTTGTCTAGCAGTCTAGCACTGTAATGTATTCTGTTGTCTAGCAGTCTAGCACTGTAATGTAGTATGTTGTCTAGCAGTCTAGCACTGTAATGTATTATGTTGTCTAGTAGTCTAGCACTGTAATGTAGTATGTTGTCTAGCAGTCTAGCACTGTAATGTAGTGTGTTGTCTAGCAGTCTAGCACTGTAATGTATTCTGTTGTCTAGCAGTCTAACACTGCAATGTATTCTGTTGTCTAGCAGTCTAGCACTGCAATGTATTCTGTTGTCTAGCAGTCTATTACTGCAATGCATTCTGTTGTCTAGCAGTCTAGCACTGTAATGTATTCTGTTGTCTAGCAGTCTAGCACTGTAATGTATTATGTTGTCTAGCAGTCTAGCACTGTAATGTATTATGTTGTCTAGCAGTCTAGCACTGTAATGTATTATGTTGTCTAGCAGTCTAGCACTGTAATGTATTATGTTGTCTAGCAGTCTAGCACTGTAATGTATTATGTTGTCTAGCAGTCTAGCACTGTAATGTATTATGTAGTCTAGCAGTCTAGCACTGTAATGTATTATCTTGTCTAGTAGTCTAGCACTGTAATGTATTCTGTTGTCTAGCAGTCTATTACTGCAATGCATTCTGTTGTCTAGCAGTCTAGCACTGTTATGTACTCTGTTGTCTAGCAGTCTAGCACTGGAGTGCATTCTGTTGTCGAGCAGTCTAGCACTGCAATGCATTCTGTTGTCTAGCAGTCTAGCAATGTAATGTATTATGTGGTATATCACTGTAATGTATTATGTTGTCTAGCAGTCTAGCACTGCAATGTATTAGGTTGTCTAGCAGTCTAGTAATGGAATGTATTAAGTTGTCTAGCAGTCTAGCACTGGAATGTATTATGTTGTCTAGCAGTCAAGCACTGTAATGTATTATGTTGTCTAGCAGTCTAGCACTGCAATGTATTATGTTGTCTAGCAGTCTAGCACTGTAATGTATTATGTTGTCTAGCAGTCTAGCACTGTAATGTAGTATGTTGTCTAGTAGTCTAGCACTGCAATGTATTATGTTGTCTAGCACTGTAATGTATTATGTTGTCTAGTAGTCTAGCACTGTAATGTATTATGTTGTCTAGCAGTCTAGCACTGTAATGTATTATGTTGTCTAGCAGTCTAGCACTGTAATGTATTATGTTGTCTAGCAGTCTAGCACTGTAATGTAGTATGTTGTCTAGCAGTCTAGCACTGTAATGTATTATGTTGTCTAGCAGTCTAGCACTGTAATGTATTATGTTGTCTAGCAGTCTAGCACTGTAATGCATTATGTTGTCTAGTAGTCTAGCACTGTAATGTATTATGTTGTCTAGTAGTCTAGCACTGTAATGTAGTATGTTGTCTAGCAGTCTAGCACTGCAATGTATTATGTTGTCTAGCAGTCTAGCACTGTAATGTATTATGTTGTCTAGTAGTCTAGCACTGTAATGTATTATGTTGTCTAGCAGTCTAGCACTGTAATGTATTATGTTGTCTAGTAGTCTAGCACTGCAATGCATTCTGTTGTCTAGCACTGGAATGTATTATGTTGTCTAGCAGTCTATTACTGCAATGCATTCTGTTGTCTAGCAGTCTAGCACTGGAATGTATTATGTTGTCTAGCAGTCAAGCACTGTAATGTATTATGTTGTCTAGCAGTCTAGCACTGCAATGTATTATGTTGTCTAGCAGTCCAGCACTGGAATGCATTCTGTTGTCTAGCAGTGTAATGTGATTAGTGTAGTGCCAACAACGCAGCCACTGCCAGCTAGCCTACAAAGTCAACAACGCAGCCACTGCCAGCTAGCCTACTTCAGCAGTACTGTATCATTTTAATCATTTTAGTCAATAAGATTCTTGCTACGTAAGCTTAACTTTCTGAACATTCGAGACGTGTAGTCCACTTGTCATTCCAATCTCCTTTACATTAGCGTAGCCTCTTCTGTAGCCTGTCAACTATGTGTCTGTCTATCCCTGTTCTCTCCTCTCTGCACAGACCATACAAACGCTCCACACCGCGTGGCCGCGGCCACCCTAATCTGGTGGTCCCAGCGCGCACGACCCACGTGGAGTTCCAGGTCTCCGGTAGCCTCTGGAACTGCCGATCTGTGGCCAACAAGGCAGAGTTCATCTCAGCCTATGCCTCCCTCCAGTCCCTCGACTTCTTGGCACTGACGGAAACATGGATCACCACAGATAACACTGCTACTCCTACTGCTCTCTCTTCGTCCGCCCACGTGTTCTCGCACACCCCGAGAGCTTCTGGTCAGCGGGGTGGTGGCACCGGGATCCTCATCTCTCCCAAGTGGTCATTCTCTCTTTCTCCCCTTACCCATCTGTCTATCGCCTCCTTTGAATTCCATGCTGTCACAGTTACCAGCCCTTTCAAGCTTAACATCCTTATCATTTATCGCCCTCCAGGTTCCCTCGGAGAGTTCATCAATGAGCTTGATGCCTTGATAAGCTCCTTTCCTGAGGACGGCTCACCTCTCACAGTTCTGGGCGACTTTAACCTCCCCACGTCTACCTTTGACTCATTCCTCTCTGCCTCCTTCTTTCCACTCCTCTCCTCTTGACCTCACCCTCTCACCTTCCCCCTACTCACAAGGCAGGCAATACGCTCGACCTCATCTTTACTAGATGCTGTTCTTCCACTAACCTCACTGCAACTCCCCTCCAAGTCTCCGACCACTACCTTGTATCCTTTCCCTCTCGCTCTCATCCAACACTTCCCACACTGCCCCTACTGGATGGTATCGCGCCGTCCCAACCTTCGCTCTCTCTCCCCCGCTACTCTCTCCTCTTCCATCCTATCATCTCTTCCTCTGCTCAAACCTTCTCCAACCTATCTCCTGATTCTGCCTCCTCAACCCTCCTCTTCTCCCTTTCTGCATCCTTTGACTCTCTATGTCCCCTATCCTCCAGGCCGGCTCGGTCCTCCCTCCCGCCTCCGTGGCTCGACGACTCATTGCGAGCTCACAGAACAGGGCTCCGGGCAGCCGAGCGGAAATGGAGGAAAACTCGCCTCCCCTGCGGACCTGGCATCCTTTCACTCCTCTCTACATTTTCCTCTTCTGTCTCTGCTGCTAAAGCCACTTTCTACCACTCTAAATTCCAAGCATCTGCCTCTAACCCTAGGAAGCTCTTTGCCACCTTCTCCTCCCTCCTGAATCCTCCTCCCCCTCCCCCCTCCTCCCTCTCTGCAGATGACTTCGTCAACCATTTTGAAAAGAAGGTCGACGACATCCGATCCTCGTTTGCTAAGTCAAACGACACCGCTGGTTCTGCTCACACTGCCCTACCCTGTGCTCTGACCTCTTTCTCCCTCTCTCTCAGATGAAATCTCGCGTCTTGTGACGGCCGGCCGCCCAACAACCTGCCCGCTTGACCCTATCCCCTCCTCTCTTCTCCAGACCATTTCCGGAGACCTTCTCCCTTACCTCACCTCGCTCATCAACTCATCCCTGACCGCTGGCTACGTCCCTTCCGTCTTCAAGAGAGCGAGAGTTGCACCACTTCTGAAAAAACCTACACTCGATCCCTCCGATGTCAACAACTACAGACCAGTATCCCTTCTTTCTTTTCTCTCCAAAACTCTTGAACGTGCCGTCCTTGGCCAACTCTCCCGCTATCTCTCTCAGAATGACCTTCTTGATCCAAATCAGTCAGGTTTCAAGACTAGTCATTCAACTGAGACTGCTCTTCTCTGTATCACGGAGGCGCTCCGCACTGCTAAAGCTAACTCTCTCTCCTCTGCTCTCATCCTTCTAGACCTATCGGCTGCCTTCGATACTGTGAACCATCAGATCCTCCTCTCCACCCTCTCCGAGTTGGGCATCTCGGCGCGGCCCACGCTTGATTGCGTCCTACCTGACAGGTCGCTCCTACCAGGTGGCGTGGCGAGAATCTGTCTCCTCACCACGCTCTCACCACTGGCGTCCCCAGGGCTCTGTTCTAGGCCCTCTCCTATTCTCGCTATACACCAAGTCACTTGGCTCTGTCATAACCTCACATGGTCTCTCCTATCATTGCTATGCAGACGACACACAATTAATCTTCTCCTTTCCCCCTTCTGATGACCAGGTGGCGAATCGCATCTCTGCATGTCTGGCAGACATATCAGTGTGGATGACGGATCACCACCTCAAGCTGAACCTCGGCAAGACGGAGCTGCTCTTCCTCCCGGGAAGGACTGCCCGCTCCATGATCTCGCCATCACGGTTGACAACTCCATTGTGTCCTCCTCCCAGAGCACTAAGAACCTTGGCGTGATCCTGGACAACACCCTGTCGTTCTCAACTAACATCAAGGCGGTGGCCCGTTCCTGTAGGTTCATGCTCTACAACATCCGCAGAGTACGACCCTGCCTCACACAGGAAGCGGCGCAGGTCCTAATCCAGGCACTTGTCATCTCCCGTCTGGATTACTGCAACTCGCTGTTGGCTGGGCTCCCTGCCTGTGCCATTAAACCCCTACAACTCATCCAGAACGCCGCAGCCCGTCTGGTGTTCAACCTTCCCAAGTTCTCTCACGTCACCCCGCTCCTCCGCTCTCTCCACTGGCTTCCAGTTGAAGCTCGCATCCGCTACAAGACCATGGTGCTTGCCTACGGAGCTGTGAGGGGAACGGCACCTCAGTACCTCCAGGCTCTGATCAGGCCCTACACCCAAACAAGGGCACTGCGTTCATCCACCTCTGGCCTGCTCGCCTCCCTACCACTGAGGAAGTACAGTTCCCGCTCAGCCCAGTCAAAACTGTTCGCTGCTCTGGCCCCCCAATGGTGGAACAAACTCCCTCACGACGCCAGGACAGCGGAGTCAATCACCACCTTCCGGAGACACCTGAAACCCCACCTCTTTCAGGAATACCTAGGATAGGATAAAGTTATCCTTCTCACCCCCCCCCCCCCCCTTAAAAGATTTAGATGCACTATTGTAAGTGGCTGTTCCACTGGATGTCTTAAGGTGAACGCACCAATTTGTAAGTCGCTCTGGATAAGAGCGTCTGCTAAATGACTTAAATGTAAATGTAATGTATTATGTTGTCTAGCACTGTAATGTATTATGTTGTCTAGCAGTCTAGCACTGTAATGTATTATGTTGTCTAGCAGTCTAGCACTGCAATGCATTCTGTTGTCTAGCAGTCTAGCACTGCAATGTATTCTGTTGTCTAGCAGTCTATTACTGCAATGTATTCTGTTGTCTAGCACTGGAATGTATTATGTTGTCTAGCAGTCTATTACTGCAATGCATTCTGTTGTCTAGCAGTCTAGCACTGTTATGTACTCTGTTGTCTAGCAGTCTAGCACTGGAGTGCATTCTGTTGTCGAGCAGTCTAGCACTGCAATGCATTCTGTTGTCTAGCAGTCTAGCAATGTAATGTATTATGTGGTATATCACTGTAATGTATTATGTTGTCTAGCAGTCTAGCACTGCAATGTATTAGGTTGTCTAGCAGTCTAGTAATGGAATGTATTCTGTTGTCTAGCAGTCTAGCACTGTAATGTATTATGTTGCATAGCAGTCTAGCACTGTAATGTATTCTGTTGTCGAGCAGTCCAGCACAGGAATGCATTCTGTTGTCTAGCAGTCTAGCACTGCAATGCATTCTGTTGTCTTGCAGTCTAGCACTGCAATGCATTCTGTTGTCTAGCAGTCTAGCACTGTTATGTACTCTGTTGTCTAGCAGTCTAGCACTGGAGTGCATTCTGTTGTCGAGCAGTCTAGCACTGCAATGCATTCTGTTGTCTAGCAGTCTAGCAATGTAATGTATTATGTGGTATATCACTGTAATGTATTATGTTGTCTAGCAGTCTAGCACTGCAATGTATTAGGTTGTCTAGCAGTCTAGTCATGGAATGTATTATGTTGCATAGCAGTCTAGCACTGTAATGTATTCTGTTGTCGAGCAGTCCAGCACAGGAATGCATTCTGTTGTCTAGCAGTCTAGCACTGCAATGCATTCTGTTGTCTTGCAGTCTAGCACTGCAATGCATTCTGTTGTCTAGCAGTCTAGCACTGTAATGTAGTATGTTGTCTAGCAGTCTAGCACTGTAATGCAGTGTGTTGTCTAGCAGTCTAGCACTGCAATGTATTATGTTGTCTAGCAGTCAAGTACTGGAATTCATTCTGTTGTCTAGCAGTCTAGCACTGTAATGTATTATGTTGTCTAGTAGTCTAGCACTGTAATGTATTATGTTGTCTAGTAGTCTAGCACTGTAATGTATTATGTAGTCTAGCAGTCTAGCACTGTAATGTATTATGTTGTCTAGTAGTCTAGCACTGTAATGTATTATGTAGTCTAGCAGTCTAGCACTGTAATGTATTCTGTTGTCTAGCAGTCTAGCACTGCAATGTATTCTGTTGTCTAGCAGTCTATTACTGCAATGCATTCTGTTGTCTAGCAGTCTAGCACTGTAATGTATTATGTTGTCTAGTAGTCTAGCACTGCAATGTATTCTGTTGTCTAGTAGTCTAGCACTGTAATGTATTCTGTTGTCTAGCAGTCTAGCACTGTAATGTATTATGTTATCTAGCACTGTAATGTATTATGTTGTCTAGCAGTCTAGCACTGTAATGTATTATGTTGTCTAGTAGTCTAGCACTGCAATGTATTCTGTTGTCTAGTAGTCTAGCACTGCAATGTATTCTGTTGTCTAGCACTGGAATGTATTATGTTGTCTAGCAGTCTATTACTGCAATGCATTCTGTTGTCTAGCAGTCTAGCACTGTTATGTACTCTGTTGTCTAGCAGTCTAGCACTGGAGTGCATTCTGTTGTCGAGCAGTCTAGCACTGCAATGCATTCTGTTGTCTAGCAGTCTAGCAATGTAATGTATTATATCACTGTAATGTATTATGTTGTCTAGCAGTCTAGCACTGCAATGTATTAGGTTGTCTAGCAGTCTAGTAATGGAATGTATTAAGTTGTCTAGCAGTCTAGCACTGGAATGTATTATGTTGTCTAGCAGTCTAGCACTGCAATGTATTATGTTGTCTAGCAGTCTAGCACTGTAATGTATTATGTTGTCTAGCAGTCTAGCACTGCAATGTATTATGTTGTCTAGCAGTCCAGTACTGGAATGCATTCTGTTGTCTAGCAGTCTAGCACTGTAATGTATTATGTTGTCTATCACTGTAATGTATTCTGTTGTCTAGCAGTGTAGCACTGGAATATATTATGTTGTCTAGCAGTCTAGCACTGCAATGTATTCTGTTGTCTAGCAGTCTAGCACTGTAATGTATTATGTTGTCTATCACTGTGATGTATTCTGTTGTCTAGCAGTGTAGCACTGGAATATATTCTGTTGTCTAGCAGTCTAGCACTGCAAAGTATTATGTTGTCTAGCAGTCTAGCACTGCAATGCATTCTGTTGTCTTGCAGTCTAGCACTGTAATGTATTCTGTTGTCTAGCAGTCTAGCACTGCAATGCATTCTGTTGTCTTGCAGTCTAGCACTGTAATGTACTCTGTTGTCGAGCAGTGTAATGTATTATGTTGTCTAGCAGTTTGATGTATTCTGTTGTCTAGCACTGGAATGTATTATGTTGTCTAGCAGTCTAACACTGTTGTCTAGCTGTCTAGAACTGTAATGTATTCTTTTGTCTAACACTGTAATGTTTTATGTTGTCTAGTAGTCTAGCACTGTAATGTATTCTGTTGTCTAGCAGTCTAGCACTGTAATGTATTCTGTTGTCTAGCAGTCTAGCACTGCAATGTATTATGTTGTCTAGCAGTCTAGCACTGCAATGCATTCTGTTGTCTAGCAGTCTAGCACTGCAATGTATTCTGTTGTCTAGCAGTCTAGCACTGCAATGTATTCTGTTGTCTAGCAGTGTAGCACTGCAATGCATTCTGTTGTCTTGCAGTCTAGCACTGCAATGTATTCTGTTGTCTAGCAGTCTAGCACTGGAATGTATTCTGTTGTTGAGCAGTCTATTACTGCAATGCATTCTGTTGTCTAGCAGTCTAGCACTGTAATGTATTCTGTTGTCTAGCAGTCTAGCACTGTAATGTATTATGTTATCTAGCACTGTAATGTATTATGTTGTCTAGTAGTCTAGCACTGTAATGTATCATGTTGTCTAGCAGTCTAGCACTGTAATGTATTCTGTTGTCTAGCAGTCTAGCACTGTAATGTATTCTGTTGTCTAGCAGTCTAGCACTGTAATGTATTATGTTATCTAGCACTGTAATGTATTATGTTATCTAGCAGTCTAGCACTGTAATGTATTCTGTTGTCTAGTAGTCTAGCACTGTAATGTATTATGTTATCTAGCACTGTAATGTATTATGTTGTCTAGTAGTCTAGCACTGGAATGTATCATGTTGTCTAGCAGTGCAATGTATTCTGTTATCTAGCACTGGAATGTATTATGTTATCTAGCACTGCAATGTATTCTGTTATCTAGCACTGTAATGTATTATGTTGTCTAGCACTGCAATGTATTCTGTTATCTAGCACTGCAATGTATTCTGTTATCTAGCACTGTAATGTATTATGTTGTCTAGTAGTCTAGCACTGTAATGTATTATGTTATCTAGCACTGTAATGTATTCTGTTATCTAGCACTGTAATGTATTATGTTGTCTAGTAGTCTAGCACTGCAATGTATTCTGTTATCTAGCACTGTAATGTATTATGTTATCTAGCACTGCAATGTATTCTGTTATCTAGCACTGCAATGTATTCTGTTGTCTAGCAGTCTAGCACTGTAATGTATTCTGTTGTCTAGCACTGCAATGTATTCTGTTATCTAGCACTGCAATGTATTCTGTTGTCTAGCAGTCTAGCACTGTAATGTATTATGTTATCTAGCAGTCTAGCACTGTAATGTATTCTGTTGTCTAGCAGTCTAGCACTGTAATGTATTATGTTATCTAGCACTGTAATGTATTATGTTATCTAGCACTGTAATGTATTATGTTATCTAGCACTGTAATGTATTATGTTATCTAGCACTGTAATGTATTATGTTGTCTAGCAGTCTAGCACTGTAATGTATTATGTTATCTAGCACTGCAATGTATTATGTTGTCTAGCAGTCTAGCACTGTAATGTATTATGTTGTCTAGCAGTCTAGCACTGCAATGTATTATGTTGTCTAGCAGTCCAGCACTGGAATGCATTCTGTTGTCTAGCAGTCTAGCACTGTAATGTATTATGTTGTCTATCACTGTAATGTATTCTGTTGTCTAGCAGTGTAGCACTGGAATATAGTATGTTGTCTAGCAGTCTAGCACTGCAATGTATTCTGTTGTCTAGCAGTCTAGCACTGTAATGTATTATGTTGTCTATCACTGTAATGTCTTCTGTTGTCTAGCAGTGTAGCACTGGAATATATTATGTTGTCTAGCAGTCTAGCACTGCAATGTATTCTGTTGTCTAGCAGTCTAGCACTGTAATGTATCATGTTGTCTAGCAGTCTAGCACTGTAATGTATTCTGTTGTCTAGCAGTCTAGCACTGTAATGTATTCTGTTGTCTAGCAGTCTAGCACTGTAATGTATTATGTTATCTAGCACTGTAATGTATTATGTTATCTAGCAGTCTAGCACTGTAATGTATTCTGTTGTCTAGTAGTCTAGCACTGTAATGTATTATGTTATCTAGCACTGTAATGTATTATGTTGTCTAGTAGTCTAGCACTGGAATGTATCATGTTGTCTAGCAGTGCAATGTATTCTGTTATCTAGCACTGGAATGTATTATGTTATCTAGCACTGCAATGTATTCTGTTATCTAGCACTGTAATGTATTATGTTGTCTAGCACTGCAATGTATTCTGTTATCTAGCACTGCAATGTATTCTGTTATCTAGCACTGTAATGTATTATGTTGTCTAGTAGTCTAGCACTGTAATGTATTATGTTATCTAGCACTGTAATGTATTCTGTTATCTAGCACTGTAATGTATTATGTTGTCTAGTAGTCTAGCACTGCAATGTATTCTGTTATCTAGCACTGTAATGTATTATGTTATCTAGCACTGCAATGTATTCTGTTATCTAGCACTGCAATGTATTCTGTTGTCTAGCAGTCTAGCACTGTAATGTATTCTGTTGTCTAGCACTGCAATGTATTCTGTTATCTAGCACTGCAATGTATTCTGTTGTCTAGCAGTCTAGCACTGTAATGTATTATGTTATCTAGCAGTCTAGCACTGTAATGTATTCTGTTGTCTAGCAGTCTAGCACTGTAATGTATTATGTTATCTAGCACTGTAATGTATTATGTTATCTAGCACTGTAATGTATTATGTTATCTAGCACTGTAATGTATTATGTTATCTAGCACTGTAATGTATTATGTTGTCTAGCAGTCTAGCACTGTAATGTATTATGTTATCTAGCACTGCAATGTATTATGTTGTCTAGCAGTCTAGCACTGTAATGTATTATGTTGTCTAGCAGTCTAGCACTGCAATGTATTATGTTGTCTAGCAGTCCAGCACTGGAATGCATTCTGTTGTCTAGCAGTCTAGCACTGTAATGTATTATGTTGTCTATCACTGTAATGTATTCTGTTGTCTAGCAGTGTAGCACTGCAATGTATTATGTTGTCTAGCAGTCCAGTACTGGAATGCATTCTGTTGTCTAGCAGTCTAGCACTGTAATGTATTATGTTGTCTATCACTGTAATGTATTCTGTTGTCTAGCAGTGTAGCACTGGAATATATTATGTTGTCTAGCAGTCTAGCACTGCAATGTATTCTGTTGTCTAGCAGTCTAGCACTGTAATGTATTATGTTGTCTATCACTGTGATGTATTCTGTTGTCTAGCAGTGTAGCACTGGAATATATTCTGTTGTCTAATATATTCTGTTGTCTAGCAGTCTAGCACTGCAATGCATTCTGTTGTCTTGCAGTCTAGCACTGTAATGTATTCTGTTGTCTAGCAGTCTAGCACTGCAATGCATTCTGTTGTCTTGCAGTCTAGCACTGTAATGTACTCTGTTGTCGAGCAGTGTAATGTATTATGTTGTCTAGCAGTTTGATGTATTCTGTTGTCTAGCACTGGAATGTATTATGTTGTCTAGCAGTCTAACACTGTTGTCTAGCTGTCTAGAACTGTAATGTATTCTTTTGTCTAACACTGTAATGTTTTATGTTGTCTAGTAGTCTAGCACTGTAATGTATTCTGTTGTCTAGCAGTCTAGCACTGTAATGTATTCTGTTGTCTAGCAGTCTAGCACTGCAATGTATTATGTTGTCTAGCAGTCTAGCACTGCAATGCATTCTGTTGTCTAGCAGTCTAGCACTGCAATGTATTCTGTTGTCTAGCAGTCTAGCACTGCAATGTATTCTGTTGTCTAGCAGTGTAGCACTGCAATGCATTCTGTTGTCTTGCAGTCTAGCACTGCAATGTATTCTGTTGTCTAGCAGTCTAGCACTGGAATGTATTCTGTTGTTGAGCAGTCTATTACTGCAATGCATTCTGTTGTCTAGCAGTCTAGCACTGTAATGTATTCTGTTGTCTAGCAGTCTAGCACTGTAATGTATTATGTTATCTAGCACTGTAATGTATTATGTTGTCTAGTAGTCTAGCACTGTAATGTATCATGTTGTCTAGCAGTCTAGCACTGTAATGTATTCTGTTGTCTAGCAGTCTAGCACTGTAATGTATTCTGTTGTCTAGCAGTCTAGCACTGTAATGTATTATGTTATCTAGCACTGTAATGTATTATGTTATCTAGCAGTCTAGCACTGTAATGTATTCTGTTGTCTAGTAGTCTAGCACTGTAATGTATTATGTTATCTAGCACTGTAATGTATTATGTTGTCTAGTAGTCTAGCACTGGAATGTATCATGTTGTCTAGCAGTGCAATGTATTCTGTTATCTAGCACTGGAATGTATTATGTTATCTAGCACTGCAATGTATTCTGTTATCTAGCACTGTAATGTATTATGTTGTCTAGCACTGCAATGTATTCTGTTATCTAGCACTGCAATGTATTCTGTTATCTAGCACTGTAATGTATTATGTTGTCTAGTAGTCTAGCACTGTAATGTATTATGTTATCTAGCACTGTAATGTATTCTGTTATCTAGCACTGTAATGTATTATGTTGTCTAGTAGTCTAGCACTGCAATGTATTCTGTTATCTAGCACTGTAATGTATTATGTTATCTAGCACTGCAATGTATTCTGTTATCTAGCACTGCAATGTATTCTGTTGTCTAGCAGTCTAGCACTGTAATGTATTCTGTTGTCTAGCACTGCAATGTATTCTGTTATCTAGCACTGCAATGTATTCTGTTGTCTAGCAGTCTAGCACTGTAATGTATTATGTTATCTAGCAGTCTAGCACTGTAATGTATTCTGTTGTCTAGCAGTCTAGCACTGTAATGTATTATGTTATCTAGCACTGTAATGTATTATGTTATCTAGCACTGTAATGTATTATGTTATCTAGCACTGTAATGTATTATGTTATCTAGCACTGTAATGTATTATGTTGTCTAGCAGTCTAGCACTGTAATGTATTATGTTATCTAGCACTGCAATGTATTATGTTGTCTAGCAGTCTAGCACTGTAATGTATTATGTTGTCTAGCAGTCTAGCACTGCAATGTATTATGTTGTCTAGCAGTCCAGCACTGGAATGCATTCTGTTGTCTAGCAGTCTAGCACTGTAATGTATTATGTTGTCTATCACTGTAATGTATTCTGTTGTCTAGCAGTGTAGCACTGGAATATATTATGTTGTCTAGCAGTCTAGCACTGCAATGTATTCTGTTGTCTAGCAGTCTAGCACTGTAATGTATTATGTTGTCTATCACTGTAATGTCTTCTGTTGTCTAGAAGTGTAGCACTGGAATATATTATGTTGTCTAGCAGTCTAGCACTGCAATGTATTCTGTTGTCTAGCAGTCTAGCACTGTAATGTATCATGTTGTCTAGCAGTCTAGCACTGTAATGTATTCTGTTGTCTAGCAGTCTAGCACTGTAATGTATTCTGTTGTCTAGCAGTCTAGCACTGTAATGTATTATGTTATCTAGCACTGTAATGTATTATGTTATCTAGCAGTCTAGCACTGTAATGTATTCTGTTGTCTAGTAGTCTAGCACTGTAATGTATTATGTTATCTAGCACTGTAATGTATTATGTTGTCTAGTAGTCTAGCACTGGAATGTATCATGTTGTCTAGCAGTGCAATGTATTCTGTTATCTAGCACTGGAATGTATTATGTTATCTAGCACTGCAATGTATTCTGTTATCTAGCACTGTAATGTATTATGTTGTCTAGCACTGCAATGTATTCTGTTATCTAGCACTGCAATGTATTCTGTTATCTAGCACTGTAATGTATTATGTTGTCTAGTAGTCTAGCACTGTAATGTATTATGTTATCTAGCACTGTAATGTATTCTGTTATCTAGCACTGTAATGTATTATGTTGTCTAGTAGTCTAGCACTGCAATGTATTCTGTTATCTAGCACTGTAATGTATTATGTTATCTAGCACTGCAATGTATTCTGTTATCTAGCACTGCAATGTATTCTGTTGTCTAGCAGTCTAGCACTGTAATGTATTCTGTTGTCTAGCACTGCAATGTATTCTGTTATCTAGCACTGCAATGTATTCTGTTGTCTAGCAGTCTAGCACTGTAATGTATTATGTTATCTAGCAGTCTAGCACTGTAATGTATTCTGTTGTCTAGCAGTCTAGCACTGTAATGTATTATGTTATCTAGCACTGTAATGTATTATGTTATCTAGCACTGTAATGTATTATGTTATCTAGCACTGTAATGTATTATGTTATCTAGCACTGTAATGTATTATGTTGTCTAGCAGTCTAGCACTGTAATGTATTATGTTATCTAGCACTGCAATGTATTATGTTGTCTAGCAGTCTAGCACTGTAATGTATTATGTTGTCTAGCAGTCTAGCACTGCAATGTATTATGTTGTCTAGCAGTCCAGCACTGGAATGCATTCTGTTGTCTAGCAGTCTAGCACTGTAATGTATTATGTTGTCTATCACTGTAATGTATTCTGTTGTCTAGCAGTGTAGCACTGGAATATATTATGTTGTCTAGCAGTCTAGCACTGCAATGTATTCTGTTGTCTAGCAGTCTAGCACTGTAATGTATTATGTTGTCTATCACTGTAATGTCTTCTGTTGTCTAGCAGTGTAGCACTGGAATATATTATGTTGTCTAGCAGTCTAGCACTGCAATGTATTCTGTTGTCTAGCAGTCTAGCACTGTAATGTATTATGTTGTCTATCACTGTGATGTATTCTGTTGTCTAGCAGTGTAGCACTGGAATATATTCTGTTGTCTAGCAGTCTAGCACTGCAATGCATTCTGTTGTCTTGCAGTCTAGCACTGTAATGTATTCTGTTGTCTAGCAGTCTAGCACTGCAATGCATTCTGTTGTCTTGCAGTCTAGCACTGTAATGTACTCTGTTGTCGAGCAGTGTAATGTATTATGTTGTCTAGCAGTTTGATGTATTCTGTTGTCTAGCACTGGAATGTATTATGTTGTCTAGCAGTCTAACACTGTTGTCTAGCTGTCTAGAACTGTAATGTATTATGTTATCTAGCAGTCTAGCACTGTAATGTATTCTGTTGTCTAGCAGTCTAGCACTGTAATGTATTATGTTATCTAGCACTGTAATGTATTATGTTATCTAGCACTGTAATGTATTATGTTATCTAGCACTGTAATGTATTATGTTGTCTAGCAGTCTAGCACTGTAATGTATTATGTTGTCTAGCAGTCTATCACTGCAATGTATTCTGTTGTCTAGCAGTCTAGCACTGCAATGTATTCTGTTGTCTAGCAGTGTAGCACTGCAATGCATTCTGTTGTCTTGCAGTCTAGCACTGCAATGTATTCTGTTGTCTAGCAGTCTAGCACTGGAATGTATTCTGTTGTTGAGCAGTCTATTACTGCAATGCATTCTGTTGTCTAGCAGTCTAGCACTGTAATGTATTCTGTTGTCTAGCAGTCTAGCACTGTAATGTATTATGTTATCTAGCACTGTAATGTATTATGTTGTCTAGTAGTCTAGCACTGTAATGTATCATGTTGTCTAGCAGTCTAGCACTGTAATGTATTCTGTTGTCTAGCAGTCTAGCACTGTAATGTATTCTGTTGTCTAGCAGTCTAGCACTGTAATGTATTATGTTATCTAGCACTGTAATGTATTATGTTATCTAGCAGTCTAGCACTGTAATGTATTCTGTTGTCTAGTAGTCTAGCACTGTAATGTATTATGTTATCTAGCACTGTAATGTATTATGTTGTCTAGTAGTCTAGCACTGGAATGTATCATGTTGTCTAGCAGTGCAATGTATTCTGTTATCTAGCACTGGAATGTATTATGTTATCTAGCACTGCAATGTATTCTGTTATCTAGCACTGTAATGTATTATGTTGTCTAGCACTGCAATGTATTCTGTTATCTAGCACTGCAATGTATTCTGTTATCTAGCACTGTAATGTATTATGTTGTCTAGTAGTCTAGCACTGTAATGTATTATGTTATCTAGCACTGTAATGTATTCTGTTATCTAGCACTGTAATGTATTATGTTGTCTAGTAGTCTAGCACTGCAATGTATTCTGTTATCTAGCACTGTAATGTATTATGTTATCTAGCACTGCAATGTATTCTGTTATCTAGCACTGCAATGTATTCTGTTGTCTAGCAGTCTAGCACTGTAATGTATTCTGTTGTCTAGCACTGCAATGTATTCTGTTATCTAGCACTGCAATGTATTCTGTTGTCTAGCAGTCTAGCACTGTAATGTATTATGTTATCTAGCAGTCTAGCACTGTAATGTATTCTGTTGTCTAGCAGTCTAGCACTGTAATGTATTATGTTATCTAGCACTGTAATGTATTATGTTATCTAGCACTGTAATGTATTATGTTATCTAGCACTGTAATGTATTATGTTGTCTAGCAGTCTAGCACTGTAATGTATTATGTTATCTAGCACTGTAATGTATTATGTTGTCTAGTAGTCTAGCACTGGAATGTATTATGTTATCTAGCACTGTAATGTATTCTGTTGTCTAGCAGTCTAGCACTGTAATGTATTATGTTATCTAGCACTGCAATGTATTATGTTGTCTAGCAGTCTAGCACTGTAATGTATTATGTTGTCTAGCAGTCTAGCACTGCAATGTATTATGTTGTCTAGCAGTCCAGCACTGGAATGCATTCTGTTGTCTAGCAGTCTAGCACTGTAATGTATTATGTTGTCTAGCACTGCAATGTATTCTGTTATCTAGCACTGCAATGTATTCTGTTGTCTAGCAGTCTAGCACTGTAATGTATTATGTTATCTAGCAGTCTAGCACTGTAATGTATTCTGTTGTCTAGCAGTCTAGCACTGTAATGTATTATGTTATCTAGCACTGTAATGTATTATGTTATCTAGCACTGTAATGTATTATGTTATCTAGCACTGTAATGTATTATGTTATCTAGCACTGTAATGTATTATGTTGTCTAGCAGTCTAGCACTGTAATGTATTATGTTATCTAGCACTGCAATGTATTATGTTGTCTAGCAGTCTAGCACTGTAATGTATTATGTTGTCTAGCAGTCTAGCACTGCAATGTATTATGTTGTCTAGCAGTCCAGCACTGGAATGCATTCTGTTGTCTAGCAGTCTAGCACTGTAATGTATTATGTTGTCTATCACTGTAATGTATTCTGTTGTCTAGCAGTGTAGCACTGGAATATATTATGTTGTCTAGCAGTCTAGCACTGCAATGTATTCTGTTGTCTAGCAGTCTAGCACTGTAATGTATTATGTTGTCTATCACTGTAATGTATTCTGTTGTCTAGCAGTGTAGCACTGGAATATATTATGTTGTCTAGCAGTCTAGCACTGCAATGTATTCTGTTGTCTAGCAGTCTAGCACTGTAATGTATTATGTTGTCTATCACTGTGATGTATTCTGTTGTCTAGCAGTGTAGCACTGGAATATATTCTGTTGTCTAGCAGTCTAGCACTGCAATGCATTCTGTTGTCTTGCAGTCTAGCACTGTAATGTATTCTGTTGTCTAGCAGTCTAGCACTGCAATGCATTCTGTTGTCTTGCAGTCTAGCACTGTAATGTACTCTGTTGTCCCGCAGTGTAATGTATTATGTTGTCTAGCAGTTTGATGTCTTCTGTTGTCTAGCACTGGAATGTATTATGTTGTCTAGCAGTCTAACACTGTTGTCTAGCTGTCTAGAACTGTAATGTATTCTTTTGTCTAACACTGTAATGTTTTATGTTGTCTAGTAGTCTAGCACTGTAATGTATTCTGTTGTCTAGCAGTCTAGCACTGTAATGTATTCTGTTGTCTAGCAGTCTAGCACTGCAATGTATTATGTTGTCTAGCAGTCTAGCACTGCAATGCATTCTGTTGTCTAGCAGTCTAGCACTGCAATGTATTCTGTTGTCTAGCAGTCTAGCACTGCAATGTATTCTGTTGTCTAGCAGTGTAGCACTGCAATGCATTCTGTTGTCTTGCAGTCTAGCACTGCAATGTATTCTGTTGTCTAGCAGTGTAGCACTGGAATATATTCTGTTGTCTAGCAGTCTAGCACTGCAATGCATTCTGTTGTCTTGCAGTCTAGCACTGTAATGTATTCTGTTGTCTAGCAGTCTAGCACTGCAATGCATTCTGTTGTCTTGCAGTCTAGCACTGTAATGTACTCTGTTGTCCTGGCAGTGTAATGTATTATGTTGTCTAGCAGTTTGATGTCTTCTGTTGTCTAGCACTGGAATGTATTATGTTGTCTAGCAGTCTAACACTGTTGTCTAGCTGTCTAGAACTGTAATGTATTCTTTGTCTAACACTGTAATGTTTTATGTTGTCTAGTAGTCTAGCACTGTAATGTATTCTGTTGTCTAGCAGTCTAGCACTGTAATGTATTCTGTTGTCTAGCAGTCTAGCACTGCAATGTATTATGTTGTCTAGCAGTCTAGCACTGCAATGCATTCTGTTGTCTAGCAGTCTAGCACTGCAATGTATTCTGTTGTCTAGCAGTCTAGCACTGCAATGTATTCTGTTGTCTAGCAGTGTAGCACTGCAATGCATTCTGTTGTCTTGCAGTCTAGCACTGCAATGTATTCTGTTGTCTAGCAGTCTAGCACTGGAATGTATTCTGTTGTTGAGCAGTCTATTACTGCAATGCATTCTGTTGTCTAGCAGTCTAGCACTGTAATGTATTCTGTTGTCTAGCAGTCTAGCACTGTAATGTATTCTGTTATCTAGCACTGCAATGTATTCTGTTGTCTAGCAGTCTAGCACTGTAATGTATTATGTTATCTAGCACTGTAATGTATTATGTTATCTAGCACTGTAATGTATTATGTTATCTAGCACTGCAATGTATTCTGTTGTCTAGCAGTCTAGCACTGTAATGTATCATGTTGTCTAGTAGTCTAGCACTGGAATGTATTATGTTATCTAGCACTGTAATGTATTATGTTGTCTAGTAGTCTAGCACTGTAATGTATTCTGTTGTCTAGTAGTCTAGCACTGTAATGTATTCTGTTGTCTAGTAGTCTAGCACTGTAATGTATTCTGTTGTCTAGCACTGGAATGTATTATGTTATCTAGCACTGTAATGTATTCTGTTGTCTAGCAGTCTAGCACTGTAATGTATTATGTTGTCTAGTAGTCTAGCACTGGAATGTATTATGTTATCTAGCACTGTAATGTATTCTGTTGTCTAGCAGTCTAGCACTGTAATGTATTATGTTATCTAGCACTGTAATGTATTATGTTGTCTAGTAGTCTAGCACTGGAATGTATTATGTTATCTAGCACTGTAATGTATTCTGTTGTCTAGCAGTCTAGCACTGTAATGTATTATGTTATCTAGCACTGTAATGTATTCTGTTGTCTAGCAGTCTAGCACTGTAATGTATTATGTTATCTAGCACTGTAATGTATTATGTTATCTAGCACTGTAATGTATTCTGTTATCTAGCACTGCAATGTATTCTGTTGTCTAGCAGTCTAGCACTGTAATGTATTATGTTATCTAGCACTGTAATGTATTATGTTATCTAGCACTGCAATGTATTCTGTTGTCTAGCAGTCTAGCACTGTAATGTATTCTGTTGTCTAGCAGTCTAGCACTGTAATGTATTCTGTTATCTAGCACTGCAATGTATTCTGTTGTCTAGCAGTCTAGCACTGTAATGTATTATGTTATCTAGCACTGTAATGTATTCTGTTATCTAGCACTGCAATGTATTCTGTTGTCTAGCAGTCTAGCACTGTAATGTATTATGTTATCTAGCACTGTAATGTATTATGTTATCTAGCACTGCAATGTATTCTGTTGTCTAGCAGTCTAGCACTGTAATGTATCATGTTGTCTAGTAGTCTAGCACTGGAATGTATTATGTTATCTAGCACTGTAATGTATTATGTTGTCTAGTAGTCTAGCACTGTAATGTATTCTGTTGTCTAGTAGTCTAGCACTGTAATGTATTCTGTTGTCTAGTAGTCTAGCACTGTAATGTATTCTGTTGTCTAGCACTGGAATGTATTATGTTATCTAGCACTGTAATGTATTCTGTTGTCTAGCACTGTAATGTATTATGTTGTCTAGTAGTCTAGCACTGGAATGTATTATGTTATCTAGCACTGTAATGTATTCTGTTGTCTAGCACTGGAATGTATTATGTTGTCTAGCAGTCTAACAATGTTGTTTAGCAGTCTAGAACTGTAATGTATTCTTTTGTCTAACACTGTAATGTATTATGTTGTCTAGCACTGCAATGTATTCTGTTGTCTTGTAGTCTAGCACTGCAATGCATTCTGTTGTCTAGCAGTCTAGCACTGCAATGTATTCTGTTATCTAGCACTGTAATGTATTATGTTATCTAGCACTGCAATGTATTATGTTATCTAGCACTGCAATGTATTCTGTTGTCTAGCAGTCTAGCACTGTAATGTATTCTGTTGTCTAGCACTGCAATGTATTCTGTTATCTAGCACTGCAATGTATTCTGTTGTCTAGCAGTCTAGCACTGTAATGTATTCTGTTGTCTAGCAGTCTAGCACTGTAATGTATTATGTTATCTAGCACTGTAATGTATTATGTTATCTAGCACTGTAATGTATTATGTTATCTAGCACTGTAATGTATTATGTTGTCTAGCAGTCTAGCACTGTAATGTATTATGTTATCTAGCACTGTAATGTATTATGTTGTCTAGTAGTCTAGCACTGGAATGTATTATGTTATCTAGCACTGTAATGTATTCTGTTGTCTAGCAGTCTAGCACTGTAATGTATTATGTTATCTAGCACTGTAATGTATTATGTTGTCTAGTAGTCTAGCACTGGAATGTATCATGTTGTCTAGCAGTGCAATGTATTCTGTTATCTAGCACTGGAATGTATTATGTTATCTAGCACTGCAATGTATTCTGTTATCTAGCACTGTAATGTATTATGTTGTCTAGCACTGCAATGTATTCTGTTATCTAGCACTGCAATGTATTCTGTTATCTAGCACTGTAATGTATTCTGTTGTCTAGCAGTCTAGCACTGTAATGTATTCTGTTGTCTAGCACTGCAATGTATTCTGTTATCTAGCACTGCAATGTATTCTGTTGTCTAGCAGTCTAGCACTGTAATGTATTATGTTATCTAGCAGTCTAGCACTGTAATGTATTCTGTTGTCTAGCAGTCTAGCACTGTAATGTATTATGTTATCTAGCACTGCAATGTATTCTGTTATCTAGCACTGTAATGTATTATGTTGTCTAGTAGTCTAGCACTGTAATGTATTATGTTATCTAGCACTGTAATGTATTCTGTTATCTAGCACTGTAATGTATTATGTTGTCTAGTAGTCTAGCACTGCAATGTATTCTGTTATCTAGCACTGTAATGTATTATGTTATCTAGCACTGCAATGTATTCTGTTATCTAGCACTGCAATGTATTCTGTTGTCTAGCAGTCTAGCACTGTAATGTATTCTGTTGTCTAGCACTGCAATGTATTCTGTTATCTAGCACTGCAATGTATTCTGTTGTCTAGCAGTCTATCACTGCAATGTATTCTGTTGTCTAGCAGTCTAGCACTGCAATGTATTCTGTTGTCTAGCAGTGTAGCACTGCAATGCATTCTGTTGTCTTGCAGTCTAGCACTGCAATGTATTCTGTTGTCTAGCAGTCTAGCACTGGAATGTATTCTGTTGTTGAGCAGTCTATTACTGCAATGCATTCTGTTGTCTAGCAGTCTAGCACTGTAATGTATTCTGTTGTCTAGCAGTCTAGCACTGTAATGTATTATGTTATCTAGCACTGTAATGTATTATGTTGTCTAGTAGTCTAGCACTGTAATGTATCATGTTGTCTAGCAGTCTAGCACTGTAATGTATTCTGTTGTCTAGCCGTCTAGCACTGTAATGTATTCTGTTGTCTAGCAGTCTAGCACTGTAATGTATTCTGTTGTCTAGCAGTCTAGCACTGTAATGTATTCTGTTGTCTAGCAGTCTAGCACTGTAATGTATTATGTTATCTAGCACTGTAATGTATTATGTTATCTAGCAGTCTAGCACTGTAATGTATTCTGTTGTCTAGTAGTCTAGCACTGTAATGTATTCTGTTGTCTAGCAGTCTAGCACTGTAATGTATTCTGTTGTCTAGCAGTCTAGCACTGTAATGTATTCTGTTGTCTAGCAGTCTAGCACTGTAATGTATTCTGTTGTCTAGCAGTCTAGCACTGTAATGTATTATGTTATCTAGCACTGTAATGTATTATGTTATCTAGCAGTCTAGCACTGTAATGTATTCTGTTGTCTAGTAGTCTAGCACTGTAATGTATTATGTTATCTAGCACTGTAATGTATTATGTTGTCTAGTAGTCTAGCACTGGAATGTATCATGTTGTCTAGCAGTGCAATGTATTCTGTTATCTAGCACTGGAATGTATTATGTTATCTAGCACTGCAATGTATTCTGTTATCTAGCACTGTAATGTATTATGTTGTCTAGCACTGCAATGTATTCTGTTATCTAGCACTGCAATGTATTCTGTTATCTAGCACTGTAATGTATTATGTTGTCTAGTAGTCTAGCACTGTAATGTATTATGTTATCTAGCACTGTAATGTATTCTGTTATCTAGCACTGTAATGTATTATGTTGTCTAGTAGTCTAGCACTGCAATGTATTCTGTTATCTAGCACTGTAATGTATTATGTTATCTAGCACTGCAATGTATTCTGTTATCTAGCACTGCAATGTATTCTGTTGTCTAGCAGTCTAGCACTGTAATGTATTCTGTTGTCTAGCACTGCAATGTATTATGTTATCTAGCACTGCAATGTATTCTGTTGTCTAGCAGTCTAGCACTGTAATGTATTCTGTTGTCTAGCAGTCTAGCACTGTAATGTATTATGTTATCTAGCACTGTAATGTATTATGTTATCTAGCACTGTAATGTATTATGTTATCTAGCACTGTAATGTATTATGTTATCTAGCACTGTAATGTATTATGTTGTCTAGCAGTCTAGCACTGTAATGTATTATGTTATCTAGCACTGTAATGTATTATGTTGTCTAGTAGTCTAGCACTGGAATGTATTATGTTATCTAGCACTGTAATGTATTCTGTTGTCTAGCAGTCTAGCACTGTAATGTATTATGTTATCTAGCACTGTAATGTATTATGTTGTCTAGTAGTCTAGCACTGGAATGTATCATGTTGTCTAGCAGTGCAATGTATTCTGTTATCTAGCACTGGAATGTATTATGTTATCTAGCACTGCAATGTATTCTGTTATCTAGCACTGTAATGTATTATGTTGTCTAGCACTGCAATGTATTCTGTTATCTAGCACTGCAATGTATTCTGTTATCTAGCACTGTAATGTATTATGTTGTCTAGTAGTCTAGCACTGTAATGTATTATGTTATCTAGCACTGTAATGTATTCTGTTATCTAGCACTGTAATGTATTATGTTGTCTAGTAGTCTAGCACTGCAATGTATTCTGTTATCTAGCACTGCAATGTATTCTGTTATCTAGCACTGTAATGTATTATGTTGTCTAGTAGTCTAGCACTGCAATGTATTCTGTTATCTAGCACTGTAATGTATTATGTTATCTAGCACTGCAATGTATTCTGTTATCTAGCACTGCAATGTATTCTGTTGTCTAGCAGTCTAGCACTGTAATGTATTCTGTTGTCTAGCACTGCAATGTATTCTGTTATCTAGCACTGCAATGTATTCTGTTGTCTAGCAGTCTAGCACTGTAATGTATTATGTTATCTAGCAGTCTAGCACTGTAATGTATTCTGTTGTCTAGCAGTCTAGCACTGTAATGTATTATGTTATCTAGCACTGTAATGTATTATGTTATCTAGCACTGTAATGTATTATGTTATCTAGCACTGTAATGTATTATGGTATCTAGCACTGTAATGTATTATGTTGTCTAGCAGTCTAGCACTGTAATGTATTATGTTATCTAGCACTGTAATGTATTATGTTGTCTAGTAGTCTAGCACTGGAATGTATTATGTTATCTAGCACTGTAATGTATTCTGTTGTCTAGCAGTCTAGCACTGTAATGTATTATGTTATCTAGCACTGTAATGTATTATGTTGTCTAGTAGTCTAGCACTGGAATGTATTATGTTATCTAGCACTGTAATGTATTCTGTTGTCTAGCAGTCTAGCACTGTAATGTATTATGTTATCTAGCACTGTAATGTATTATGTTGTCTAGCAGTCTAGCACTGTAATGTATTATGTTATCTAGCACTGTAATGTATTCTGTTGTCTAGCAGTCTAGCACTGTAATGTATTATGTTATCTAGCACTGTAATGTATTATGTTATCTAGCACTGTAATGTATTCTGTTATCTAGCACTGCAATGTATTCTGTTGTCTAGCAGTCTAGCACTGTAATGTATTATGTTATCTAGCACTGTAATGTATTATGTTATCTAGCACTGCAATGTATTCTGTTGTCTAGCAGTCTAGCACTGTAATGTATCATGTTGTCTAGTAGTCTAGCACTGGAATGTATTATGTTATCTAGCACTGTAATGTATTATGTTGTCTAGTAGTCTAGCACTGTAATGTATTCTGTTGTCTAGTAGTCTAGCACTGTAATGTATTCTGTTGTCTAGTAGTCTAGCACTGTAATGTATTCTGTTGTCTAGCACTGGAATGTATTATGTTATCTAGCACTGTAATGTATTCTGTTGTCTAGCACTGTAATGTATTATGTTGTCTAGTAGTCTAGCACTGGAATGTATTATGTTATCTAGCACTGTAATGTATTCTGTTGTCTAGCACTGGAATGTATTATGTTGTCTAGCAGTCTAACAATGTTGTTTAGCAGTCTAGAACTGTAATGTATTCTTTTGTCTAACACTGTAATGTATTATGTTGTCTAGCACTGCAATGTATTCTGTTGTCTTGTAGTCTAGCACTGCAATGCATTCTGTTGTCTAGCAGTCTAGCACTGCAATGTATTCTGTTATCTAGCACTGTAATGTATTATGTTATCTAGCACTGCAATGTATTATGTTATCTAGCACTGCAATGTATTCTGTTGTCTAGCAGTCTAGCACTGTAATGTATTCTGTTGTCTAGCACTGCAATGTATTCTGTTATCTAGCACTGCAATGTATTCTGTTGTCTAGCAGTCTAGCACTGTAATGTATTCTGTTGTCTAGCAGTCTAGCACTGTAATGTATTATGTTATCTAGCACTGTAATGTATTATGTTATCTAGCACTGTAATGTATTATGTTATCTAGCACTGTAATGTATTATGTTGTCTAGCAGTCTAGCACTGTAATGTATTATGTTATCTAGCACTGTAATGTATTATGTTGTCTAGTAGTCTAGCACTGGAATGTATTATGTTATCTAGCACTGTAATGTATTCTGTTGTCTAGCAGTCTAGCACTGTAATGTATTATGTTATCTAGCACTGTAATGTATTATGTTGTCTAGTAGTCTAGCACTGGAATGTATCATGTTGTCTAGCAGTGCAATGTATTCTGTTATCTAGCACTGGAATGTATTATGTTATCTAGCACTGCAATGTATTCTGTTATCTAGCACTGCAATGTATTCTGTTATCTAGCACTGTAATGTATTATGTTGTCTAGTAGTCTAGCACTGTAATGTATTATGTTATCTAGCACTGTAATGTATTCTGTTATCTAGCACTGTAATGTATTATGTTGTCTAGTAGTCTAGCACTGCAATGTATTCTGTTATCTAGCACTGTAATGTATTATGTTATCTAGAACTGCAATGTATTCTGTTATCTAGCACTGCAATGTATTCTGTTGTCTAGCAGTCTAGCACTGTAATGTATTCTGTTGTCTAGCACTGCAATGTATTCTGTTATCTAGCACTGCAATGTATTCTGTTGTCTAGCAGTCTAGCACTGTAATGTATTATGTTATCTAGCAGTCTAGCACTGTAATGTATTCTGTTGTCTAGCAGTCTAGCACTGTAATGTATTATGTTATCTAGCACTGTAATGTATTATGTTATCTAGCACTGTAATGTATTATGTTATCTAGCACTGTAATGTATTATGTTATCTAGCACTGTAATGTATTATGTTGTCTAGCAGTCTAGCACTGTAATGTATTATGTTATCTAGCACTGTAATGTATTATGTTGTCTAGTAGTCTAGCACTGGAATGTATTATGTTATCTAGCACTGTAATGTATTCTGTTGTCTAGCAGTCTAGCACTGTAATGTATTCTGTTGTCTAGCACTGCAATGTATTCTGTTATCTAGCACTGCAATGTATTCTGTTGTCTAGCAGTCTAGCACTGTAATGTATTATGTTATCTAGCAGTCTAGCACTGTAATGTATTCTGTTGTCTAGCAGTCTAGCACTGTAATGTATTATGTTATCTAGCACTGCAATGTATTCTGTTATCTAGCACTGTAATGTATTATGTTGTCTAGTAGTCTAGCACTGTAATGTATTATGTTATCTAGCACTGTAATGTATTCTGTTATCTAGCACTGTAATGTATTATGTTGTCTAGTAGTCTAGCACTGCAATGTATTCTGTTATCTAGCACTGTAATGTATTATGTTATCTAGCACTGCAATGTATTCTGTTATCTAGCACTGCAATGTATTCTGTTGTCTAGCAGTCTAGCACTGTAATGTATTCTGTTGTCTAGCACTGCAATGTATTCTGTTATCTAGCACTGCAATGTATTCTGTTGTCTAGCAGTCTATCACTGCAATGTATTCTGTTGTCTAGCAGTCTAGCACTGCAATGTATTCTGTTGTCTAGCAGTGTAGCACTGCAATGCATTCTGTTGTCTTGCAGCTAGCACTGCAATGTATTCTGTTGTCTAGCAGTCTAGCACTGGAATGTATTCTGTTGTTGAGCAGTCTATTACTGCAATGCATTCTGTTGTCTAGCAGTCTAGCACTGTAATGTATTCTGTTGTCTAGCAGTCTAGCACTGTAATGTATTATGTTATCTAGCACTGTAATGTATTATGTTGTCTAGTAGTCTAGCACTGTAATGTATCATGTTGTCTAGCAGTCTAGCACTGTAATGTATTCTGTTGTCTAGCCGTCTAGCACTGTAATGTATTCTGTTGTCTAGCAGTCTAGCACTGTAATGTATTCTGTTGTCTAGCAGTCTAGCACTGTAATGTATTCTGTTGTCTAGCAGTCTAGCACTGTAATGTATTATGTTATCTATGTAATGTATTATGTTTATCTAGCAGTCTAGCACTGTAATGTATTCTGTTGTCTAGTAGTCTAGCACTGTAATGTATTCTGTTGTCTAGCAGTCTAGCACTGTAATGTATTCTGTTGTCTAGCAGTCTAGCACTGTAATGTATTCTGTTGTCTAGCAGTCTAGCACTGTAATGTATTCTGTTGTCTAGCAGTCTAGCACTGTAATGTATTATGTTATCTAGCACTGTAATGTATTATGTTATCTAGCAGTCTAGCACTGTAATGTATTCTGTTGTCTAGTAGTCTAGCACTGTAATGTATTATGTTATCTAGCACTGTAATGTATTATGTTGTCTAGTAGTCTAGCACTGGAATGTATCATGTTGTCTAGCAGTGCAATGTATTCTGTTATCTAGCACTGGAATGTATTATGTTATCTAGCACTGCAATGTATTCTGTTATCTAGCACTGTAATGTATTATGTTGTCTAGCACTGCAATGTATTCTGTTATCTAGCACTGCAATGTATTCTGTTATCTAGCACTGTAATGTATTATGTTGTCTAGTAGTCTAGCACTGTAATGTATTATGTTATCTAGCACTGTAATGTATTCTGTTATCTAGCACTGTAATGTATTATGTTGTCTAGTAGTCTAGCAATGTATTCTGTTATCTAGCACTGTAATGTATTATGTTATCTAGCACTGCAATGTATTCTGTTATCTAGCACTGCAATGTATTCTGTTGTCTAGCAGTCTAGCACTGTAATGTATTCTGTTGTCTAGCACTGCAATGTATTATGTTATCTAGCACTGCAATGTATTCTGTTGTCTAGCAGTCTAGCACTGTAATGTATTCTGTTGTCTAGCAGTCTAGCACTGTAATGTATTATGTTATCTAGCACTGTAATGTATTATGTTATCTAGCACTGTAATGTATTATGTTATCTAGCACTGTAATGTATTATGTTATCTAGCACTGTAATGTATTATGTTGTCTAGCAGTCTAGCACTGTAATGTATTATGTTATCTAGCACTGTAATGTATTATGTTGTCTAGTAGTCTAGCACTGGAATGTATTATGTTATCTAGCACTGTAATGTATTCTGTTGTCTAGCAGTCTAGCACTGTAATGTATTATGTTATCTAGCACTGTAATGTATTATGTTGTCTAGTAGTCTAGCACTGGAATGTATCATGTTGTCTAGCAGTGCAATGTATTCTGTTATCTAGCACTGGAATGTATTATGTTATCTAGCACTGCAATGTATTCTGTTATCTAGCACTGTAATGTATTATGTTGTCTAGCACTGCACTGCAATGTATTCTGTTATCTAGTAGTCACTGCAATGTATTCTGTTATCTAGCTGCAATGTATTCTGTTATCTAGCACTGTAATGTATTATGTTGTCTAGTAGTCTAG
>NW_027039395.1:0-61761 GCF_034236695.1 Oncorhynchus nerka | reverse complement strand
GTATATAGCTATTGACCCTGTATATAGCTACTGACCCTGTATATAGCTACTGACCCTGTATATAGCTATTGACCCTGTAAATAGCTACTGACCCTGTAAATAGCTACTGACCCTGTATATAACTACTGACCCTGTATATAGCTACTGACCCTGTATATAACTACTGACCCTGTATATAGCTACTGACCCTGTATATAGCTACTGACCCTGTATATAACTACTGACCCTGTATATAGCTACTATCCCTGTATATAGCTACTGACCCTGTATATAACTACTGACCCTGTATATAGCTACTATCCCTGTATATAGCTACTGACCCTGTATATAGCTACTGACCCTGTATATAGCTACTGACCCTGTATATAACTACTGACCCTGTATATAGCTACTGACCCTGTATATAGCTACTGACCCTGTATATAACTACTGACCCTGTATATAGCTACTATCCCTGTATATAGCTACTGACCCTGTATATAACTACTGACCCTGTATATAGCTACTATCCCTGTATATAGCTACTGACCCTGTATAAACTACTGACCCTGTATATAGCTACTGACCCTGTATATAACTACTGACCCTGTATATAGCTACTGACCCTGTATATAACTACTGACCCTGTATATAGCTACTGTCCCTGTATATAACTACTATCCCTGTATATAGCTACTATCCCTGTATATAGCTACTGACCCTGTATATAGCTACTGCCCCTGTATATAGCTACTGACCCTGTATATAGCTACTGACCCTGTATATAGCTACTGACCCTGTATATAGCTACTGACCCTGTATATAACTACTGACCCTGTATATAGCTACTGACCCTGTATATAGCTAATATCCCTGTATATAACTACTGACCCTGTATATAACTACTATCCCTGTATATAACTACTGACCCTGTATATAACTACTGACCCTGTATATAGCTACTATCCCTGTATATAACTACTGACCCTGTATATAGCTACTGACCCTGTATATAACTACTGACCCTGTATATAACTACTGTCCCTGTATATAACTACTGACCCTGTATATAGCTACTATCCCTGTATATAGCTACTGACCCTGTATATAACTACTGACCCTGTATATAGCTACTGACCCTGTATATAGCTACTGACCCTGTATATAACTACTGACCCTGTATATAGCTACTGACCCTGTATATAGCTACTGACCCTGTATATAACTACTGACCCTGTATATAACTACTGACCCTGTATATAGCTACTGACCCTGTATATAACTACTGACCCTGTATATAGCTACTGACCCTGTATATAGACACTGACCCTGTATATAACTACTGACCCTGTATATAGCTACTGACCCTGTATATAACTACTGACCCTGTATATAGCTACTGACCCTGTATATAGCTACTGACCCTGTATATAGCTACTGACCCTGTATATAACTACTGACCCTGTATATAACTACTGACCCTGTATATAACTACTGACCCTGTATATAGCTACTGACCCTGTATATAACTACTATCCCTGTATATAACTACTGACCCTGTATATAACTACTGACCCTGTATATAGCTACTGACCCTGTATATAACTACTGACCCTGTATATAACTACTGACCCTGTATATAACTACTGACCCTGTATATAGCTACTGACCCTGTATATAGCTACTGACCCTGTATATAACTACTGACCCTGTATATAACTACTGACCCTGTATATAACTACTATCCCTGTATATAACTACTGACCCTGTATATAACTACTGACCCTGTATATAGCTACTATCCCTGTATATAGCTACTATCCCTGTATATAGCTACTATCCCTGTATATAACTACTGACCCTGTATATAACTACTGACCCTGTACATAAATACTGACCCTGTATATAGCTACTGACCCTGTATATAGCTACTGTCCCTGTATATAACTACTGACCCTGTACATAAATACTGACCCTGTATATAGCTACTGTCCCTGTATAGCTACTGACCCTGTATATAACTACTGACCCTGTATATAACTACTGACCCTGTATATAGCTACTGACCCTGTATATAGCTACTGACCCTGTATATAGCTACTGACCCTGTATATAGCTACTGACCCTGTATATAGCTACTGTCCCTGTATATAACTACTGGCCCTGTACATAAATACTGACCCTGTATATAGCTGCTATCCCTGTATATAACTACTGACCCTGTATATAACTACTGGCCCTGTACATAAATACTGACCCTGTATATAGCTACTGTCCCTGTATATAGCTACTGACCCTGTATATAGCTACTGACCCTGTATATAACTACTGACCCTGTATATAACTACTGACCCTGTATATAGCTACTGACCCTGTATATAGCTACTGTCCCTGTATATAACTACTGACCCTGTACATAAATACTGACCCTGTATATAGCTACTGTCCCTGTATATAGCTACTGACCCTGTATAGCTACTGACCCTGTATATAGCTACTGACCCTGTATATAACTACTGACCCTGTATATAGCTACTGACCCTGTATATAGCTACTGACCCTGTATATAACTACTGACCCTGTATATAGCTACTATCCCTGTATATAGCTACTGACCCTGTATATAACTACTGACCCTGTATATAGCTACTATCCCTGTATATAGCTACTGACCCTGTATATAGCTACTGACCCTGTATATAGCTACTGACCCTGTATATAACTACTGACCCTGTATATAGCTACTGACCCTGTATATAGCTACTGACCCTGTATATAACTACTGACCCTGTATATAGCTACTATCCCTGTATATAGCTACTGACCCTGTATATAACTACTGACCCTGTATATAGCTACTATCCCTGTATATAGCTACTGACCCTGTATATAACTACTGACCCTGTATATAGCTACTGACCCTGTATATAACTACTGACCCTGTATATAGCTACTGACCCTGTATATAACTACTGACCCTGTATATAGCTACTGTCCCTGTATATAACTACTATCCCTGTATATAGCTACTATCCCTGTATATAGCTACTGACCCTGTATATAGCTACTGCCCCTGTATATAGCTACTGACCCTGTATATAGCTACTGACCCTGTATATAGCTACTGACCCTGTATATAGCTACTGACCCTGTATATAACTACTGACCCTGTATATAGCTACTGACCCTGTATATAGCTAATATCCCTGTATATAACTACTGACCCTGTATATAACTACTATCCCTGTATATAACTACTGACCCTGTATATAACTACTGACCCTGTATATAGCTACTATCCCTGTATATAACTACTGACCCTGTATATAGCTACTGACCCTGTATATAACTACTGACCCTGTATATAACTACTGTCCCTGTATATAACTACTGACCCTGTATATAGCTACTATCCCTGTATATAGCTACTGACCCTGTATATAACTACTGACCCTGTATATAGCTACTGACCCTGTATATAGCTACTGACCCTGTATATAACTACTGACCCTGTATATAGCTACTGACCCTGTATATAGCTACTGACCCTGTATATAACTACTGACCCTGTATATAACTACTGACCCTGTATATAGCTACTGACCCTGTATATAACTACTGACCCTGTATATAGCTACTGACCCTGTATATAGACACTGACCCTGTATATAACTACTGACCCTGTATATAGCTACTGACCCTGTATATAACTACTGACCCTGTATATAGCTACTGACCCTGTATATAGCTACTGACCCTGTATATAGCTACTGACCCTGTATATAACTACTGACCCTGTATATAACTACTGACCCTGTATATAACTACTGACCCTGTATATAGCTACTGACCCTGTATATAACTACTATCCCTGTATATAACTACTGACCCTGTATATAACTACTGACCCTGTATATAGCTACTGACCCTGTATATAACTACTGACCCTGTATATAACTACTGACCCTGTATATAACTACTGACCCTGTATATAGCTACTGACCCTGTATATAGCTACTGACCCTGTATATAACTACTGACCCTGTATATAACTACTGACCCTGTATATAACTACTATCCCTGTATATAACTACTGACCCTGTATATAACTACTGACCCTGTATATAGCTACTATCCCTGTATATAGCTACTATCCCTGTATATAGCTACTATCCCTGTATATAACTACTGACCCTGTATATAACTACTGACCCTGTACATAAATACTGACCCTGTATATAGCTACTGACCCTGTATATAGCTACTGTCCCTGTATATAACTACTGACCCTGTACATAAATACTGACCCTGTATATAGCTACTGTCCCTGTATATAGCTACTGACCCTGTATATAACTACTGACCCTGTATATAACTACTGACCCTGTATATAGCTACTGACCCTGTATATAGCTACTGACCCTGTATATAGCTACTGACCCTGTATATAGCTACTGACCCTGTATATAGCTACTGTCCCTGTATATAACTACTGGCCCTGTACATAAATACTGACCCTGTATATAGCTGCTATCCCTGTATATAACTACTGACCCTGTATATAACTACTGGCCCTGTACATAAATACTGACCCTGTATATAGCTACTGTCCCTGTATATAGCTACTGACCCTGTATATAGCTACTGACCCTGTATATAACTACTGACCCTGTATATAACTACTGACCCTGTATATAGCTACTGACCCTGTATATAGCTACTGTCCCTGTATATAACTACTGACCCTGTACATAAATACTGACCCTGTATATAGCTACTGTCCCTGTATATAGCTACTGACCCTGTATATAGCTACTGACCCTGTATATAGCTACTGACCCTGTATATAACTACTGACCCTGTATATAGCTACTGACCCTGTATATAGCTACTGACCCTGTATATAGCTACTGACCCTGTATATAGCTACTGACCCTGTATAGCTACTGACCCTGTATATAGCTACTGACCCTGTATATAGCTATTGACCCTGTATATAACTACTGACCCTGTATATAGCTACTGACCCTGTATATAACTACTGACCCTGTATATAACTACTGACCCTGTATATAGCTACTGACCCTGTATATAGCTACTGTCCCTGTATATAACTACTGACCCTGTACATAAATACTGACCCTGTATATAGCTACTGTCCCTGTATATAGCTACTGACCCTGTATATAGCTACTGACCCTGTATATAACTACTGACCCTGTATATAACTACTGACCCTGTATATAGCTACTGACCCTGTATATAGCTACTGTCCCTGTATATAACTACTGACCCTGTACATAAATACTGACCCTGTATATAGCTACTGTCCCTGTATATAGCTACTGACCCTGTATATAGCTACTGACCCTGTATATAGCTACTGACCCTGTATATAACTACTGACCCTGTATATAGCTACTGACCCTGTATATAGCTACTGACCCTGTATATAGCTACTGACCCTGTATATAGCTACTGACCCTGTATATAGCTACTGACCCTGTATATAGCTACTGACCCTGTATATAGCTACTGACCCTGTATATAGCTACTGACCCTGTATATAGCTATTGACCCTGTATATAACTACTGACCCTGTATATAGCTACTGACCCTGTATATAACTACTGACCCTGTATATAACTACTGACCCTGTATATAGCTACTGACCCTGTATATAGCTACTGTCCCTGTATATAACTACTGACCCTGTACATAAATACTGACCCTGTATATAGCTACTGTCCCTGTATATAGCTACTGACCCTGTATATAGCTACTGACCCTGTATATAACTACTGACCCTGTATATAACTACTGACCCTGTATATAGCTACTGGCCCTGTATATAGCTACTGACCCTGTATATAGCTACTATCCCTGTATATAGCTACTGACCCTGTATATAGCTACTGTCCTGTATATAGCTACTGACCCTGTATATAGCTACTGACCCTGTATATAGCTACTGACCCTGTATATAGCTACTGACCCTGTATATAGCTACTGTCCCTGTATATAACTACTGACCCTGTATATAGCTACTGACCCTGTATATAGCTACTATCCCTGTATATAGCTACTGACCCTGTATATAGCTACTGACCCTGTATATAACTACTGACCCTGTATATAGCTACTGACCCTGTATATAGACACTGACCCTGTATATAACTACTGACCCTGTATATAGCTACTGACCCTGTATATAACTACTGACCCTGTATATAGCTACTGACCCTGTATATAGCTACTGACCCTGTATATAACTACTGACCCTGTATATAACTACTGACCCTGTATATAGCTACTGACCCTGTATATAACTACTATCCCTGTATATAACTACTGACCCTGTATATAACTACTGACCCTGTATATAGCTACTGACCCTGTATATAACTACTGACCCTGTATATAACTACTGACCCTGTATATAACTACTGACCCTGTATATAGCTACTGACCCTGTATATAGCTACTGACCCTGTATATAACTACTGACCCTGTATATAACTACTGACCCTGTATATAACTACTATCCCTGTATATAACTACTGACCCTGTATATAACTACTGACCCTGTATATAGCTACTGACCCTGTATATAGCTACTGACCCTGTATATAGCTACTGACCCTGTATATAGCTACTGACCCTGTATATAACTACTGACCCTGTATATAACTACTGACCCTGTATATAGCTACTGACCCTGTATATAACTACTGTCCCTGTATATAACTACTGACCCTGTATATAGCTACTGACCCTGTATATAGCTACTATCCCTGTATATAGCTACTGACCCTGTATATAGCTACTGACCCTGTATATAACTACTGACCCTGTATATAGCTACTGACCCTGTATATAACCACTGACCCTGGCAAACATTTTTGTTTAAATCAAAAGGGATGCTGTCAAAAAAAGTGATTTGAATTCAACTGTATTTCCCCTTTCACCTCCTAGAATGAAGGGAAGGAGTTGACCAAAGAGGAGAAGCAACGTCTGAGGAAACAGAAGAAACAACAGAAGAAGAAACCGAAGGAAAACAAGAATGAAAAGGTCCCGTCAGAAACAGAGAAGGACAAGACACCTGTCTCCCTGTTGCCACCACCACGACCTGTGGCAACACAGAAAGGTGTGGTGTTCTAGCCTGGTCTAATGCTTATTGATGAACTTGATGAACATCATCAGAGTGGGTCTGATTAGGATTCCTGGTTTTCCTGAAATCCTGGTTGAAGGTTTCCTGGAATCGGGAGGGAATATGCCCAGGACATCTGGATTCTTCAACCGGGATTTCTGGAAAACCAGGGAATTTATTCAACGTTCCGGGAGGGTTTTTGCACAAATTGTATAATTTTAAATATCTTTGAAAAGCAAATACTTTTAAAGATTTTCCTGTCATGTTGTCCAGAGCCAGAAATGGAATAAATTCAAACAAACCTTTGTTTCATCACAGAACCGGAGAGCAACCTTTGTCCAGTGAAGTCCCCAAAGCATATTGCATGAAACAAACACTTACATGACCTACAGCAAGTTAGCATTTCTGTCATTTTCAGTTAGTTGTTTACTAATTTTCATAAACTGCTAGCTTTGTCATTGGTCTATTTACCTATCATTCATGGTTCCTCCATCCACTTCATTGGTCCGTTCACCTAGTCTGTCTGTCTGTTTCCCCAGCTCCCTCAGCATTGCCTGCCCCTGCCTCTGCACCAATACCTGTGCCTGCCTCAGCTCCCTTCCACTCCTCTCCCACACCCTCCCCGGCAGACAAGCCGGCCAAGAGCAAAGCTGAGCTGAAGGCAGAGAGGAGAGCCAGGCAGGAGACTGACAGGGCCGCCAAACAACCAGGCTCCTCGTCCTCCGGCATCAAGACCAAAGTCCCTCTCAGTGAACTGAACCCAGGTACAACAGGACCTCTGGAGCACCTTGTTGATTTATGATGTATCATTTGATGAACTTTGTTTCAGAGGGGAAATTTGACTTGGACAATTAGAGCTCTGCTGCTTCCACATATTGGTAAATAGGTAGTCAATTGATACAACACCCATAGAATAACAACCCCCCCCGTCCCACCCACGCTAAAACTAATGAGTTCAGGCCACGCTAAAACTAATGAGTTCAGGCCACGCTAAAACTAATGAGTTCAGGCCACGCTAAAACTAATGAGTTCAGGCCACGCTAAAACTAATGAGTTCAGGCCACGCTAAAACTAATGAGTTCAGGCCACGCTAAAACTAATGAGTTCAGGCCACGCTAAAACTAATGAGTTCAGGCCACGCTAAAACTAATGAGTTCAGGCCACGCTAAAACTAATGAGTTCAGGCCACGCTAAAACTAATGAGTTCAGGCCACGCTAAAACTAATGAGTTCAGGCCACGCTAAAACTAATGAGTTCAGGCCACGCTAAAACTAATGAGTTCAGGCCACGCTAAAACTAATGAGTTCAGGCCACGCTAAAACTAATGAGTTCAGGCCAGGCTAAAACTAATGAGTTCAGGCCAGGCTAAAACTAATGAGTTCAGGCCAGGCTAAAACTAATGAGTTCAGGCCACGCTAAAACTAATGAGTTCAGGCCACGCTAAAACTAATGAGTTCAGGCCACGCTAAAACTAATGAGTTCAGGCCACGCTAAAACTAATGAGTTCAGGCCAGGCTAAAACTAATGAGTTCAGGCCAGGCTAAAACTAATGAGTTCAGGCCAGGCTAAAACTAATGAGTTCAGGCCAGGCTAAAACTAATGAGTTCAGGCCAGGCTGTGACTAGGGGGCAGGTCATTAGTTCAGGCTGTGACTAGGGGGCAGTTCATTAGTTCAGGCTGTGACCAGGGGGCAGTTCATTAGTTCAGGCTGTGACCAGGGGGCAGTTCATTAGTTCAGGCTGTGACTAGGGGGCAGTTCATTAGTTCAGGCTGTGACCAGGGGGCAGTTCATTAGTTCAGGCCAGGCTGTGACCAGGGGGCAGTTCATTAGTTCAGGCTGTGACCAGGGGGCAGTTCATTAGTCCAGGCTGTGACTAGGGGGCAGTTCATTAGTTCAGGCTGTGACTAGGGGGCAGTTCATTAGTTCAGGCTGTGACTAGGGGGCAGTTCATTAGTTCAGGTTGTGACTAGGGGCAGTTCATCAGTTCAGGCTGTGACTAGGGGGCAGTTCATTAGTTCAGGTTGTGACTAGGGGGCAGTTCATTAGTTCAGGCCAGGCTGTGACTAGGGGGCAGTTCATTAGTTCAGGCTGTGACAAGGGGGCAGTTCATTAGTTCAGGCTGTGACTAGGGGGCAGTTCATTAGTTCAGGCTGTGACTAGGGGGCAGTTCATTAGTTCAGGTTGTGACCAGGGGGCAGTTCATTAGTTTAGGGGCAGTTCATTAGTTTAGGGGCAGTTCATTAGTTTAGGTTCATTAGTTTAGGGGGCAGTTCATTAGTTTAGGGGCAGTTCATTAGTTTAGGGGCAGTTCATTAGTTCAGGTTGTGACCAGGGGCAGTTCATTAGTTTAGGGGCAGTTCATTAGTTCAGGCTGTGACTAGGGGGCAGTTCATTAGTTCAGGCTGTGACCAGGGGCAGTTCATTAGTTTAGGGGCAGTTCATTAGTTCAGGCTGTGACTAGGGGGCAGTTCATTAGTTCAGGCTGTGACTAAGGGGCAGTTCATTAGTTCAGGCTGTGACTAGGGGGCAGTTCATTAGTTCAGGCTGTGACTAGGGGCAGTTCATTAGTTCAGGCTGTGACTAGGGGCAGTTCATTAGTTCAGGCTGTGACCAGGGGGCAGTTCATTAGTTCAGGCTGTGACTAGGGGGCAGTTCATTAGTTCAGGCTGTGACTAGGGGGCAGTTCATTAGGCCAGGCTGTGACTAGGGGGTAGTTCATTAGTTCAGGCTGTGACTAGGGGGTAGTTCATTAGTTCAGGCTGTGACTAGGGGGCAGTTCATTAGTTCAGGCTGTGACCAGGGGGCAGTTCATTAGTTCAGGCTGTGACCAGGGGGCAGTTCATTAGTTCAGGCCAGGCTGCGACTAGGGGGCAGTTCATTAGTTCAGGCTGTGACCAGGGGGCAGTTCATTAGTTCAGGCCAGGCTGTGACTAGGGGGCAGTTCATTAGTTCAGGCTGTGACCAGGGGGCAGTTCATTAGTTCAGGTTGTGACTAGGGGGCAGTTCATTAGTTCAGGCTGTGACTAGGGGGCAGTTCATTAGTTCAGGCTGTGACCAGGGGGCAGTTCATTACTTCAGGCTGTGACTAGGGGGCAGTTCATTAGTTCAGGCTGTGACTAGGGGGCAGTTCATTAGTTCAGGCCAGGCTGTGACTAGGGGGCAGTTCATTAGTTCAGGCCAGGCTGTGACTAGGGGGCAGTTCATTAGTTCAGGCCAGGCTGTGACTAGGGGGCAGTTCATTAGTTCATTAGTTCAGGCTGTGACTAGGGGGTAGTTCATTAGTTCAGGCTGTGACTAGGGGGTAGTTCATTAGTTCAGGCTGTGACTAGGGGGCAGTTCATTAGTTCAGGCTGTGACCAGGGGGCAGTTCATTAGTTCAGGCTGTGACCAGGGGCAGTTCATTAGTTCAGGCTGTGACCAGGGGGCAGTTCATTAGTTCAGGCTGTGACCAGGGGGCAGTTCATTAGTTCAGGCTGTGACTAGGGGGCAGTTCATTAGTTCAGGCAGTGACTAGGGGGCAGTTCATTAGTTCAGGCCAGGCTGTGACCAGGGGGCAGTTCATTAGTCCAGGGGGCAGTTCATTAGTTCAGGCTGTGGCTAGGGGCAGTTCATTAGTTCAGGCTGTGACTAGGGGCAGTTCATTAGTTCAGGCCAGGCTGTGACCAGGGGGCAGTTCATTAGTCCAGGGGCAGTTCATTAGTTCAGGCTGTGGCTGGGGCAGTTCATTAGTTCAGGCTGTGACTAGGGGGCAGTTCATTAGTTCAGGCCAGGCTGTGACCAGGGGGCAGTTCATTAGTTCAGGCCAGGCTGTGACTAGGGGGCAGTTCATTAGGCCAGGCAGTGACTAGGGGGCAGTTCATTAGTTCAGGCTGTGACTAGGGGGCAGTTCATTAGTTCAGGCCAGGCTGTGACCAGGGGGCAGTTCATTAATTCAGGCCAGGCTGTGACTAGGGGGCAGTTCATTAGTTCAGGCTGTGACCAGGGGGCAGTTCATTAGTTCAGGCTGTGACTAGGGGGCAGTTCATTAGTTCAGGCTGTGACTAGAGGGCAGTTCATTAGTTCAGGCTGTGACTAGGGGGCAGTTCATTAGTTCAGGCTGTGACTAGGGGGCAGTTCATTAGTTCAGGCTGTGACTAGGGGGCAGTTCATTAGTTCAGGCCAGGCTGTGACTAGGGGGTAGTTCATTAGTTCAGGCTGTGACTAGGGGGCAGTTCATTAGTTCAGGCCAGGCTGTGACTAGGGGGCAGTTCATTAGTTCAGGCTGTGACTAGGGGGCAGTTCATTAGTTCAGGCTGTGACTAGTGGGCAGTTCATTAGTTCAGGCTGTGACTAGGGGGCAGTTCATTAGTTCAGGCCAGGCTGTGACTAGGGGGTAGTTCATTAGTCCAGGCTGTGACTAGGGGGCAGTTCTTTAGTTCAGGCTGTGACTAGGGGGCAGTTCATTAGTCCAGGCTGTGACTAGGGGGCAGGTCATTAGTTCAGGCTGTGACTAGGGGGCAGTTCATTAGTTCAGGCTGTGACCAGGGGGCAGTTCATTAGTTCAGGCTGTGACCAGGGGGCAGTTCATTAGTTCAGGCTGTGACTAGGGGGCAGTTCATTAGTTCAGGCTGTGACCAGGGGGCAGTTCATTAGTTCAGGCCAGGCTGTGACCAGGGGGCAGTTCATTAGTCCAGGCTGTGACTAGGGGGCAGTTCATTAGTTCAGGCTGTGACTAGGGGGCAGTTCATTAGTTCAGGCTGTGACTAGGGGGCAGTTCATTAGTTCAGGTTGTGACTAGGGGGCAGTTCATCAGTTCAGGCTGTGACTAGGGGGCAGTTCATTAGTTCAGGTTGTGACTAGGGGGCAGTTCATTAGTTCAGGCAGTGACTAGGGGGCAGTTCATTAGTTCAGGCCAGGCTGTGACCAGGGGGCAGTTCATTAGTCCAGGGGCAGTTCATTAGTTCAGGCTGTGGCTAGGGGGCAGTTCATTAGTTCAGGCTGTGACTAGGGGGCAGTTCATTAGTTCAGGCTGTGACCAGGGGGCAGTTCATTAGTTCAGGCTGTGACCAGGGGGCAGTTCATTAGTTCAGGCTGTGACTAGGGGGCAGTTCATTAGTTCAGGCAGTGACTAGGGGGCAGTTCATTAGTTCAGGCCAGGCTGTGACCAGGGGGCAGTTCATTAGTCCAGGGGGCAGTTCATTAGTTCAGGCTGTGGCTAGGGGGCAGTTCATTAGTTCAGGCTGTGACTAGGGGGCAGTTCATTAGTTCAGGTTGTGACTAGGGGGCAGTTCATTAGTTCAGGCCAGGCTGTGACTAGGGGGCAGTTCATTAGTTCAGGCTGTGACAAGGGGGCAGTTCATTAGTTCAGGCTGTGACTAGGGGGCAGTTCATTAGTTCAGGCTGTGACTAGAGGGCAGTTCATTAGTTCAGGTTGTGACCAGGGGGCAGTTCATTAGTTTAGGGGCAGTTCATTAGTTTAGGGGCAGTTCATTAGTTTAGGGTTCATTAGTTTAGGGGCAGTTCATTAGTTTAGGGGCAGTTCATTAGTTTAGGGGCAGTTCATTAGTTCAGGTTGTGACCAGGGGCAGTTCATTAGTTTAGGGGCAGTTCATTAGTTCAGGCTGTGACTAGGGGCAGTTCATTAGTTCAGGCTGTGACCAGGGGGCAGTTCATTAGTTTAGGGGGCAGTTCATTAGTTCAGGCTGTGACTAGGGGGCAGTTCATTAGTTCAGGCTGTGACTAAGGGGCAGTTCATTAGTTCAGGCTGTGACTAGGGGGCAGTTCATTAGTTCAGGCTGTGACTAGGGGGCAGTTCATTAGTTCAGGCTGTGACCAGGGGGCAGTTCATTAGTTCAGGCTGTGACTAGGGGGCAGTTCATTAGTTCAGGCTGTGACTAGGGGGCAGTTCATTAGGCCAGGCTGTGACTAGGGGGCAGTTCATTAGTTCAGGCTGTGACCAGGGGGCAGTTCATTAGTTCAGGCTGTGACTAAGGGGCAGTTCATTAGTTCAGGCTGTGACCAGGGGGCAGTTCATTAGTTCATGCTGTGACTAGGGGGCAGTTCATTAGTTCAGGCTGTGACCAGGGGGCAGTTCATTAGTTCAGGCTGTGACCAGGGGCAGTTCATTAGTTCAGGCTGTGACCAGGGGGCAGTTCATTAGTTCAGGCTGTGACCAGGGGGCAGTTCATTAGTTCAGGCTGTGACTAGGGGGCAGTTCATTAGTTCAGGCTGTGACTAGAGGGCAGTTCATTAGTTCAGGCTGTGACTAGGGGGCAGTTCATTAGTTCAGGCTGTGACTAGGGGCAGTTCATTAGTTCAGGCTGTGACTAGGGGGCAGTTCATTAGTTCAGGCCAGGCTGTGACTAGGGGGTAGTTCATTAGTTCAGGCTGTGACTAGGGGGCAGTTCATTAGTTCAGGCCAGGCTGTGACTAGGGGGCAGTTCATTAGTTCAGGCTGTGACTAGGGGGCAGTTCATTAGTTCAGGCTGTGACTAGTGGGCAGTTCATTAGTTCAGGCTGTGACTAGGGGGCAGTTCATTAGTTCAGGCCAGGCTGTGACTAGGGGGTAGTTCATTAGTCCAGGCTGTGACTAGGGGGCAGTTCTTTAGTTCAGGCTGTGACTAGGGGGCAGTTCATTAGTCCAGGCTGTGACTAGGGGGCAGGTCATTAGTTCAGGCTGTGACTAGGGGGCAGTTCATTAGTTCAGGCTGTGACCAGGGGGCAGTTCATTAGTTCAGGCTGTGACCAGGGGCAGTTCATTAGTTCAGGCTGTGACTAGGGGCAGTTCATTAGTTCAGGCTGTGACCAGGGGGCAGTTCATTAGTTCAGGCCAGGCTGTGACCAGGGGGCAGTTCATTAGTCCAGGCTGTGACTAGGGGGCAGTTCATTAGTTCAGGCTGTGACTAGGGGGCAGTTCATTAGTTCAGGCTGTGACTAGGGGGCAGTTCATTAGTTCAGGTTGTGACTAGGGGGCAGTTCATCAGTTCAGGCTGTGACTAGGGGGCAGTTCATTAGTTCAGGTTGTGACTAGGGGGCAGTTCATTAGTTCAGGCAGTGACTAGGGGGCAGTTCATTAGTTCAGGCCAGGCTGTGACCAGGGGGCAGTTCATTAGTCCAGGGGCAGTTCATTAGTTCAGGCTGTGGCTAGGGGCAGTTCATTAGTTCAGGCTGTGACTAGGGGCAGTTCATTAGTTCAGGCTGTGACCAGGGGCAGTTCATTAGTTCAGGCTGTGACCAGGGGGCAGTTCATTAGTTCAGGCTGTGACTAGGGGGCAGTTCATTAGTTCAGGCAGTGACTAGGGGGCAGTTCATTAGTTCAGGCCAGGCTGTGACCAGGGGGCAGTTCATTAGTCCAGGGGGCAGTTCATTAGTTCAGGCTGTGGCTAGGGGGCAGTTCATTAGTTCAGGCTGTGACTAGGGGGCAGTTCATTAGTTCAGGTTGTGACTAGGGGGCAGTTCATTAGTTCAGGCCAGGCTGTGACTAGGGGGCAGTTCATTAGTTCAGGCTGTGACAAGGGGGCAGTTCATTAGTTCAGGCTGTGACTAGGGGGCAGTTCATTAGTTCAGGCTGTGACTAGAGGGCAGTTCATTAGTTCAGGTTGTGACCAGGGGGCAGTTCATTAGTTTAGGGGGCAGTTCATTAGTTTAGGGGGCAGTTCATTAGTTTAGGGTTCATTAGTTTAGGGGGCAGTTCATTAGTTTAGGGGGCAGTTCATTAGTTTAGGGGGCAGTTCATTAGTTCAGGTTGTGACCAGGGGGCAGTTCATTAGTTTAGGGGCAGTTCATTAGTTCAGGCTGTGACTAGGGGCAGTTCATTAGTTCAGGCTGTGACCAGGGGGCAGTTCATTAGTTTAGGGGGCAGTTCATTAGTTCAGGCTGTGACTAGGGGGCAGTTCATTAGTTCAGGCTGTGACTAAGGGGCAGTTCATTAGTTCAGGCTGTGACTAGGGGGCAGTTCATTAGTTCAGGCTGTGACTAGGGGCAGTTCATTAGTTCAGGCTGTGACCAGGGGGCAGTTCATTAGTTCAGGCTGTGACTAGGGGGCAGTTCATTAGTTCAGGCTGTGACTAGGGGGCAGTTCATTAGGCCAGGCTGTGACTAGGGGGCAGTTCATTAGTTCAGGCTGTGACCAGGGGGCAGTTCATTAGTTCAGGCTGTGACTAAGGGGCAGTTCATTAGTTCAGGCTGTGACCAGGGGGCAGTTCATTAGTTCATGCTGTGACTAGGGGGCAGTTCATTAGTTCAGGCTGTGACCAGGGGGCAGTTCATTAGTTCAGGCTGTGACCAGGGGCAGTTCATTAGTTCAGGCTGTGACCAGGGGGCAGTTCATTAGTTCAGGCTGTGACCAGGGGGCAGTTCATTAGTTCAGGCTGTGACTAGGGGGCAGTTCATTAGTTCAGGCAGTGACTAGGGGGCAGTTCATTAGTTCAGGCCAGGCTGTGACCAGGGGGCAGTTCATTAGTCCAGGGGGCAGTTCATTAGTTCAGGCTGTGGCTAGGGGGCAGTTCATTAGTTCAGGCTGTGACTAGGGGGCAGTTCATTAGTTCAGGCCAGGCTGTGACCAGGGGGCAGTTCATTAGTCCAGGGGGCAGTTCATTAGTTCAGGCTGTGGCTAGGGGGCAGTTCATTAGTTCAGGCTGTGACTAGGGGGCAGTTCATTAGTTCAGGCCAGGCTGTGACCAGGGGGCAGTTCATTAGTTCAGGCCAGGCTGTGACTAGGGGGCAGTTCATTAGGCCAGGCAGTGACTAGGGGGCAGTTCATTAGTTCAGGCTGTGACTAGGGGGCAGTTCATTAGTTCAGGCCAGGCTGTGACCAGGGGGCAGTTCATTAATTCAGGCCAGGCTGTGACTAGGGGGCAGTTCATTAGTTCAGGCTGTGACCAGGGGGCAGTTCATTAGTTCAGGCTGTGACTAGGGGGCAGTTCATTAGTTCAGGCTGTGACTAGAGGGCAGTTCATTAGTTCAGGCTGTGACTAGGGGGCAGTTCATTAGTTCAGGCTGTGACTAGGGGGCAGTTCATTAGTTCAGGCTGTGACTAGGGGGCAGTTCATTAGTTCAGGCCAGGCTGTGACTAGGGGGTAGTTCATTAGTTCAGGCTGTGACTAGGGGGCAGTTCATTAGTTCAGGCCAGGCTGTGACTAGGGGGCAGTTCATTAGTTCAGGCTGTGACTAGGGGGCAGTTCATTAGTTCAGGCTGTGACTAGTGGGCAGTTCATTAGTTCAGGCTGTGACTAGGGGGCAGTTCATTAGTTCAGGCCAGGCTGTGACTAGGGGGTAGTTCATTAGTCCAGGCTGTGACTAGGGGGCAGTTCTTTAGTTCAGGCTGTGACTAGGGGGCAGTTCATTAGTTCAGGTTGTGACTAGGGGGCAGTTCATTAGTTCAGGCCAGGCTGTGACCAGGGGGCAGTTCATTAGTCCAGGGGGCAGTTCATTAGTTCAGGCTGTGGCTAGGGGGCAGTTCATTAGTTCAGGCTGTGACCAGGGGGCAGTTCATTAGTTCAGGCTGTGACCAGGGGGCAGTTCATTAGTCCAGGCTGTGACTAGGGGGCAGTTCATTAGTTCAGGCTGTGACTAGGGGGCAGTTCATTAGTTCAGGCTGTGACTAGGGGGCAGTTCATTAGTTCAGGTTGTGACTAGGGGGCAGTTCATCAGTTCAGGCTGTGACTAGGGGGCAGTTCATTAGTTCAGGTTGTGACTAGGGGGCAGTTCATTAGTTCAGGCAGTGACTAGGGGGCAGTTCATTAGTTCAGGCCAGGCTGTGACCAGGGGGCAGTTCATTAGTCCAGGGGGCAGTTCATTAGTTCAGGCTGTGGCTAGGGGGCAGTTCATAGGTTCAGGCTGTGACTAGGGGGCAGTTCATTAGTTCAGGCTGTGACCAGGGGGCAGTTCATTAGTTCAGGCTGTGACCAGGGGGCAGTTCATTAGTTCAGGCTGTGACTAGGGGGCAGTTCATTAGTTCAGGCAGTGACTAGGGGGCAGTTCATTAGTTCAGGCCAGGCTGTGACCAGGGGGCAGTTCATTAGTCCAGGGGCAGTTCATTAGTTCAGGCTGTGGCTAGGGGCAGTTCATTAGTTCAGGCTGTGACTAGGGGCAGTTCATTAGTTCAGGTTGTGACTAGGGGGCAGTTCATTAGTTCAGGCCAGGCTGTGACTAGGGGGCAGTTCATTAGTTCAGGCTGTGACAAGGGGCAGTTCATTAGTTCAGGCTGTGACTAGGGGCAGTTCATTAGTTCAGGCTGTGACTAGAGGGCAGTTCATTAGTTCAGGTTGTGACCAGGGGGCAGTTCATTAGTTTAGGGGCAGTTCATTAGTTTAGGGGGCAGTTCATTAGTTTAGGGTTCATTAGTTTAGGGGCAGTTCATTAGTTTAGGGGCAGTTCATTAGTTTAGGGGGCAGTTCATTAGTTCAGGTTGTGACCAGGGGCAGTTCATTAGTTTAGGGGCAGTTCATTAGTTCAGGCTGTGACTAGGGGCAGTTCATTAGTTCAGGCTGTGACCAGGGGCAGTTCATTAGTTTAGGGGCAGTTCATTAGTTCAGGCTGTGACTAGGGGGCAGTTCATTAGTTCAGGCTGTGACTAAGGGGCAGTTCATTAGTTCAGGCTGTGACTAGGGGCAGTTCATTAGTTCAGGCTGTGACTAGGGGCAGTTCATTAGTTCAGGCTGTGACCAGGGGGCAGTTCATTAGTTCAGGCAGCTGTGACTAGGGGCAGTTCATTAGTTCAGGCTGTGACTAGGGGCAGTTCATTAGGCCAGGCTGTGACTAGGGGGCAGTTCATTAGTTCAGGCTGTGACCAGGGGGCAGTTCATTAGTTCAGGCTGTGACTAAGGGGCAGTTCATTAGTTCAGGCTGTGACTAGGGGGCAGTTCATTAGTTCAGGCTGTGACTAGGGGGCAGTTCATTAGTTCATGCTGTGACTAGGGGGCAGTTCATTAGTTCAGGCCAGGCTGTGACCAGGGGGCAGTTCATTAGTTCATGCTGTGACTAGGGGGCAGTTCATTAGTTCAGGCTGTGACCAGGGGGCAGTTCATTAGTTCAGGCTGTGACCAGGGGCAGTTCATTAGTTCAGGCTGTGACCAGGGGGCAGTTCATTAGTTCAGGTTGTGACCAGGGGGCAGTTCATTAGTTCAGGCTGTGACTAGGGGGCAGTTCATTAGTTCAGGCAGTGACTAGGGGGCAGTTCATTAGTTCAGGCCAGGCTGTGACCAGGGGGCAGTTCATTAGTCCAGGGGCAGTTCATTAGTTCAGGCTGTGGCTAGGGGCAGTTCATTAGTTCAGGCTGTGACTAGGGGGCAGTTCATTAGTTCAGGCCAGGCTGTGACCAGGGGGCAGTTCATTAGTCCAGGGGGCAGTTCATTAGTTCAGGCTGTGGCTAGGGGCAGTTCATTAGTTCAGGCTGTGACTAGGGGCAGTTCATTAGTTCAGGCCAGGCTGTGACCAGGGGGCAGTTCATTAGTTCAGGCCAGGCTGTGACTAGGGGCAGTTCATTAGGCCAGGCAGTGACTAGGGGGCAGTTCATTAGTTCAGGCTGTGACTAGGGGCAGTTCATTAGTTCAGGCCAGGCTGTGACCAGGGGGCAGTTCATTAATTCAGGCCAGGCTGTGACTAGGGGGCAGTTCATTAGTTCAGGCTGTGACCAGGGGCAGTTCATTAGTTCAGGCTGTGACTAGGGGCAGTTCATTAGTTCAGGCTGTGACTAGAGGGCAGTTCATTAGTTCAGGCTGTGACTAGGGGGCAGTTCATTAGTTCAGGCTGTGACTAGAGGGCAGTTCATTAGTTCAGGCTGTGACTAGGGGGCAGTTCATTAGTTCAGGCTGTGACTAGGGGGCAGTTCATTAGTTCAGGCCAGGCTGTGACTAGGGGGTAGTTCATTAGTTCAGGCTGTGACTAGGGGGCAGTTCATTAGTTCAGGCCAGGCTGTGACTAGGGGGCAGTTCATTAGTTCAGGCTGTGACTAGGGGGCAGTTCATTAGTTCAGGCTGTGACTAGTGGGCAGTTCATTAGTTCAGGCTGTGACTAGGGGGCAGTTCATTAGTTCAGGCCAGGCTGTGACTAGGGGGTAGTTCATTAGTCCAGGCTGTGACTAGGGGGCAGTTCTTTAGTTCAGGCTGTGACTAGGGGGCAGTTCATTAGTCCAGGCTGTGACTAGGGGGCAGGTCATTAGTTCAGGCTGTGACTAGGGGGCAGTTCATTAGTTCAGGCTGTGACCAGGGGGCAGTTCATTAGTTCAGGCTGTGACCAGGGGGCAGTTCATTAGTTCAGGCTGTGACTAGGGGGCAGTTCATTAGTTCAGGCTGTGACCAGGGGGCAGTTCATTAGTTCAGGCCAGGCTGTGACCAGGGGGCAGTTCATTAGTTCAGGCTGTGACCAGGGGGCAGTTCATTAGTCCAGGCTGTGACTAGGGGGCAGTTCATTAGTTCAGGCTGTGACTAGGGGGCAGTTCATTAGTTCAGGCTGTGACTAGGGGGCAGTTCATTAGTTCAGGTTGTGACTAGGGGGCAGTTCATCAGTTCAGGCTGTGACTAGGGGGCAGTTCATTAGTTCAGGTTGTGACTAGGGGGCAGTTCATTAGTTCAGGCCAGGCTGTGACTAGGGGGCAGTTCATTAGTTCAGGCTGTGACAAGGGGGCAGTTCATTAGTTCAGGCTGTGACTAGGGGGCAGTTCATTAGTTCAGGCTGTGACTAGGGGGCAGTTCATTAGTTCAGGCTGTGACTAGGGGGCAGTTCATTAGTTCAGGTTGTGACCAGGGGCAGTTCATTAGTTTAGGGGCAGTTCATTAGTTTAGGGGGCAGTTCATTAGTTTAGGGTTCATTAGTTTAGGGGGCAGTTCATTAGTTTAGGGGGCAGTTCATTAGTTTAGGGGGCAGTTCATTAGTTCAGGTTGTGACCAGGGGGCAGTTCATTAGTTTAGGGGGCAGTTCATTAGTTCAGGCTGTGACTAGGGGGCAGTTCATTAGTTCAGGCTGTGACCAGGGGGCAGTTCATTAGTTTAGGGGGCAGTTCATTAGTTCAGGCTGTGACTAGGGGGCAGTTCATTAGTTCAGGCTGTGACTAAGGGGCAGTTCATTAGTTCAGGCTGTGACTAGGGGGCAGTTCATTAGTTCAGGCTGTGACTAGGGGGCAGTTCATTAGTTCAGGCTGTGACTAGGGGGCAGTTCATTAGTTCAGGCTGTGACCAGGGGGCAGTTCATTAGTTCAGGCTGTGACTAGGGGGCAGTTCATTAGTTCAGGCTGTGACTAGGGGGCAGTTCATTAGGCCAGGCTGTGACTAGGGGGCAGTTCATTAGTTCAGGCTGTGACCAGGGGGCAGTTCATTAGTTCAGGCTGTGACTAAGGGGCAGTTCATTAGTTCAGGCTGTGACTAGGGGGCAGTTCATTAGTTCAGGCTGTGACTAGGGGGCAGTTCATTAGTTCATGCTGTGACTAGGGGGCAGTTCATTAGTTCAGGCCAGGCTGTGACCAGGGGGCAGTTCATTAGTTCATGCTGTGACTAGGGGGCAGTTCATTAGTTCAGGCCAGGCTGTGACCAGGGGGCACTTACACATTCCACGGAGGGCCTAATGTGAGGGGAGTTCCTTACCAAATGGTGACCTTAATTCATCAATCGAGGACAAGGGAGTAGTATTCAGTAGTAGTATACATGGTACCTCAGTAGTAGTATACATGGTGCCTCAGTAGTAGTATACATGGTGCCTCAGTAGTAGTATACATGGTACCTCAGTAGTAGTATACATGGTGCCTCAGTAGTATTCTACATGGTGCCTCAGTAGTAGTATACATGGTGCCTCAGTAGTAGTATACATGGTACCTCAGTAGTAGTATACATGGTGCCTCAGTAGTATTCTACATGGTGCCTCAGTAGTAGTATACATGGTACCTCAGTAGTAGTATACATGGTACCTCAGTAGTAGTATACATGGTACCTCAGTAGTAGTATACATTGTGCCTCAGTAGTAGTATACATGGTACCTCAGTAGTAGTATACATGGTGCCTCAGTAGTATTCTACATATTGCTGCAGTTGCAGTAAGTATGTTTTCAACGATCATTTGTGGCTTCCTGTCCCCTGTCAGTGGTGAAGAGACTTCCTGAGCATGTCCAAGTGGACGACCCGGCAGTGGTGAAACGACTGGCCAAGAAGTTGGAGAGACAACAGGTTTGTGGCATGTTATTGTCCTTCCACAATGTGCTGCTCTGTTTTCATCAAGGCACTGCTTGACTGATTTACCAGTAACACTGAGATTAGCCGTCTCAGTAGATCGTCTGAGTGGTTCCCTTGTATTATTAGGGGAAACTTTGGATTATGGGTAAGATGAAGTCCTAGATAGAAACACAGGGAGTTGTCAGGTAACCAGGCAAACCTCCTCACATCACTAACCTAACCTAACCTACCTCCATGTCTCACCGCAATTGCTTCTATTCTGTACCTCACATTTTCTTTCAGACGCTACCGCACGGCGCCTCTAATAAGGTATTAACTGTCAATGTCTGGCCTTTGCTTTGTGTGCCGTTGATTTGTTTTGCTCAAGGCTGTTCATGTCGGGCCTCCCGGGTGGCGCAGTGGTTAAGGGCTCTGTTGTGCAGCGCCAGCTGTGCCACCAGAGACTCTGGGCATTAATATGTTCTACTAGGCATTTATATGTTCTACTAGGCATTTATATGTTCTACTAGGCATTTAGGCATTTATATGTTCTACTAGTCATGTATATGTTCTACTAGGCATTTATATGTTCTAGGCATTTATATGTTCTACTAGGCATTTATATGTTCTACTAGGCATTTAGGCATGTATATGTTCTACTAGGCATTTATATGTTCTACTAGGCATTTATATGTTCTACTAGGCATTAATATGTTCTACTAGGCATTTATATGTTCTACTAGGCATTAATATGTTCTACTAGGCATTTATATGTTCTACTAGGCATTTATATGTTCTATTAGGCATTTATATGTTCTTCTAGGCATTGTTGAGCTGGCCTACAGCACAGACTATGGTGTGGTTGTTGAGCTGGCCTACAGCACAGAATATGGTGTGGTTGTTGAGCCGGCCTACTGCTCAGAGTTATGCTTGGTTGCTGTGGGGGTTGTCATCTATGTATGTTTGGACTTGACCTCACCCATCCACCTTTGAACCTTTGACCTCTGAACCCAAGAGGATCACGGTGAACTAAACGTGTGTGTGTGTGTGTTTATTTCAGATCCCACTGCGATCCGACTATGGCTACAAAGTCAGCCTGTTCTCTCACCTGCACCAGTATAGCCGCAAAGCCCCCCTCACCCAGCAACTCAGGTAACTACCTACCTGCCCCTACCCAGAGCCCCCCTCACCCAGCTACTCAGGTAACTACCTACCTGCCCCTACCCAGAGCCCCCCTCACCCAGCTACTCAGGTAACTACCTACCTGCCCCTACCCCCTCTCACCCAGCTACTCAGGTAACTACCTACCTGCCCCTACCCAGAGCCCCCTCACCCAGCAACTCAGGTAACTACCTACCTGCCCCTACCCAGAGCCCCCTCACCCAGCTACTCAGGTAACTACCTACCTGCCCCTACCCAGAGCCCCCTCACCCAGCAACTCAGGTAACTACCTACCTGCCCCTACCCAGAGCCCCCTCACCCAGGTACTCAGGTAACTACCTACCTGCCCCTACCCCCTCACCCAGCTACTCAGGTAACTACCTACCTGCCCCTACCCAGAGCCCCCTCACCCAGGTACTCAGGTAACTACCTACCTGCCCCTACCCAGAGCCCCCTCACCCAGCTACTCAGGTAACTACCTACCTACCCCTACCCCCTCACCCAGGTACTCAGGTAACTACCTACCTGCCCCTACCCCCTCACCCAGCTACTCAGGTAACTACCTACCTGCCCCTACCCCCTCACCCAGCTACTCAGGTAACTACCTACCTGCCCCTACCCAGAGCCCCCTCACCCAGCTACTCAGGTAACTACCTACCTGCCCCTACCCCCTCACCCAGCTACTCAGGTAACTACCTACCTGCCCCTACCCCCTCACCCAGCTACTCAGGTAACTACCTACCTGCCCCTACCCAGAGCCCCCTCACCCAGCAACTCAGGTAACTACCTACCTGCCCCTACCCAGAGCCCCCTCACCCAGCTACTCAGGTAACTACCTACCTGCCCCTACCCAGAGCCCCCTCACCCAGCAACTCAGGTAACTACCTACCTGCCCCTACCCAGAGCCCCCTCACCCAGGTACTCAGGTAACTACCTACCTGCCCCTACCCCCTCACCCAGTTACTCAGGTAACTACCTACCTGCCCCTACCCAGAGCCCCCTCACCCAGGTACTCAGGTAACTACCTACCTGCCCCTACCCAGAGCCCCCTCACCCAGCTACTCAGGTAACTACCTACCTACCCCTACCCCCTCACCCAGGTACTCAGGTAACTACCTACCTGCCCCTACCCCCTCACCCAGCTACTCAGGTAACTACCTACCTGCCCCTACCCCCTCACCCAGCTACTCAGGTAACTACCTACCTGCCCCTACCCAGAGCCCCCTCACCCAGCTACTCAGGTAACTACCTACCTGCCCCTACCCCCTCACCCAGCTACTCAGGTAACTACCTACCTGCCCCTACCCCCCTCACCCAGCTACTCAGGTAACTACCTACCTGCCCCTACCCAGAGCCCCCTCACCCAGGTACTCAGGTAACTACCTACCTGCCCCTACCCAGAGCCCCCTCACCCAGCAACTCAGGTAACTACCTACCTGCCCCTACCCAGAGCCCCTCACCCAGCAACTCAGGTAACTACCTACCTGCCCCTACCCAGAGCCCCCCTCACCCAGGTACTCAGGTAACTACCTACCTGCCCCTACCCCCCCCTCACCCAGCTACTCAGGTAACTACCTAGCTTCCCCTACCCAGAGCCTCCTCACCCAGGTACTCAGGTAACTACCTACCTGCCCCTACCCCCTCACCCAGGTACTCAGGTAACTACCTACCTGCCCCTACCCAGAGCCCCCTCACCCAGGTACTCAGGTAACTACCTACCTGCCCTACCCCCTCACCCAGCTACTCAGGTAACTACCTACCTGCCCCTACCCAGAGCCCCCTCACCCAGCTACTCAGGTAACTACCTACCTACCCCTACCCCCTCACCCAGGTACTCAGGTAACTACCTACCTGCCCCTACCTCACCTCTTGGTACTCAGGTGACCCCCACCCCCCCCCTCACCCAGGTACTCAGGTAACTACCTACCTGCCCCTACCCCCCTCACCCAGCTACTCAGGTAACTACCTACCTGCCCCCCCTCACCAGGGTACTCAGGTAACTGCTACCTGCCCTACCCCCTCAGCTACTCAGGTAACTACCTACCTGCCCCTACCCCCCCTCACCCAGCTACTCAGGTAACTACCTACCTGCCCCTACCCCCTCACCCAGCTACTCAGGTAACTACCTACCTGCCCCTACCCCCTCACCAAGCTACTCAGGTAACTACCTACCTGCCCCTACCCCCTCACCCAGCTACTCAGGTAACTACCTACCTGCCCCTACCCCCCACCCAGCTACTCAGGTAACTACCTACCTGCCCCTACCCCCTCACCCAGCTACTCCAGGTAACTACCTACCTGCCCCTACCAGAGCCCCTCACCCAGGTACTCAGGTAACTACCTACCTGCCCCTACCCCCTCACCCAGGTACTCAGGTAACTACCTACCTGCCCCTACCCCCTCACCCAGCTACTCAGGTAACTACCTACCTGCCCCTACCCCCTCACCTAGCTACTCAGGTAACTACCTACCTGCCCCTACCCCCTCACCCAGGTACTCAAGTAACTACCTACCTGCCCCTACCCAGAGCCCCCTCACCCAGCTACTCAGGTAACTACCTACCTGCTCCTACCCCCTCACCCAGGTACTCAGGTAACTACCTACCTGCCCCTACCCCCTCACCCAGCTACTCAGGTAACTACCTACCTGCCCCTACCCAGAGCCCCCTCACCCAGCTACTCAGGTAACTACCTACCTGCCCCTACCCCCTCACCCAGCTACTCAGGTAACTACCTACCTGCCCCTACCCCCTCACCCAGCTACTCAGGTAACTACCTACCTGCCCCTACCCAGAGCCCCCCTCACCCAGCAACTCAGGTAACTACCTACCTGCCCCTACCCAGAGCCCCCTCACCCAGCTACTCAGGTAACTACCTACCTGCCCCTACCCAGAGCCCCCTCACCCAGCAACTCAGGTAACTACCTACCTGCCCCTACCCAGAGCCCCTCACCCAGGTACTCAGGTAACTACCTACCTGCCCCTACCCCCTCACCCAGTTACTCAGGTAACTACCTACCTGCCCCTACCCAGAGCCCCCTCACCCAGGTACTCAGGTAACTACCTACCTGCCCCTACCCAGAGCCCCCTCACCCAGCTACTCAGGTAACTACCTACCTACCCTACCCCCTCACCCAGGTACTCAGGTAACTACCTACCTGCCCCTACCCCCTCACCCAGCTACTCAGGTAACTACCTACCTGCCCCTACCCCCTCACCCAGCTACTCAGGTAACTACCTACCTGCCCCTACCCAGAGCCCCCTCACCCAGCTACTCAGGTAACTACCTACCTGCCCTACCCTCCACCCAGCTACTCAGGTAACTACCAACCTGCCCCTACCCCCTCACCCAGCTACTCAGGTAACTACCTACCTGCCCCTACCCAGAGCCCCCTCACCCAGGTACTCAGGTAACTACCTACCTGCCCCTACCCAGAGCCCCCTCACCCAGCAACTCAGGTAACTACCTGCCTGCCCCTACCCAGAGCCCCCTCACCCAGCAACTCAGGTAACTACCTACCTGCCCCTACCCAGAGCCCCCTCACCCAGGTACTCAGGTAACTACCTACCTGCCCCTACCCCCTCACCCAGCTACTCAGGTAACTACCTGGCTTCCCCTACCCAGAGCCTCCTCACCCAGGTACTCAGGTAACTACCTACCTGCCCCTACCCCCTCACCCAGGTACTCAGGTAACTACCTACCTGCCCCTACCCAGAGCCCCCTCACCCAGGTACTCAGGTAACTACCTACCTGCCCCTACCCCCTCACCCAGCTACTCAGGTAACTACCTACCTGCCCCTACCCAGAGCCCCCTCACCCAGCTACTCAGGTAACTACCTACCTACCCCTACCCCCACCCAGGTACTCAGGTAACTACCTACCTGCCCCTACCCCCTCACCCAGCTACTCAGGTAACTACCTACCTGCCCCTACCCCCTCACCCAGGTACTCAGGTAACTACCTACCTGCCCCTACCCAGAGCCCCCTCACCCAGCTACTCAGGTAACTACCTACCTGCTCCTGCCCCCTCACCCAGGTACTCAGGTAACTACCTACCTGCCCCTACCCCCCTCACCCAGCTACTCAGGTAACTACCTGCCTGCCCCTACCCCTCACCCAGCTACTCAGGTAACTACCTACCTGCCCCTACCCCCTCACTCCAGCTACTCAGGTAACTACCTACCTGCCCCTACCCCCTCACTGCAAGCTACTCGGGTAACTACCTACCTGCCCCTACCCCCCTCACCCAGCTACTCAGGTAACTACCTACCTGCCCCTACCCCCTCACCCAGCTACTCAGGTAACTACCTACCTGCCCCTACCCCCTCACCCAGCTACTCAGGTAACTACCTACCTGCCCCTACCCAGAGCCCCCACCCAGGTACTCAGGTAACTACCTACCTGCCCCTACCCCCCTCACCCAGGTACTCAGGTAACTACCTACCTGCCCCTACCCCCTCACCCAGCTACTCAGGTAACTACCTACCTGCCCCTACCCCCTCACCCTAGCTACTCAGGTAACTACCTACCTGCCCCTACCCCCTCACCCAGGTACTCAAGTAACTACCTACCTGCCCCCTGCAGAGCCCCCTCACCCAGCTACTCAGGTAACTACCTACCTGCTCCTACCCCCTCACCCAGGTACTCAGGTAACTACCTACCTGCCCCTACCCAGAGCCCCCTCACCCAGGTACTCAGGTAACTACCTACCTGCCCCTACCCCCTCACCCAGCTACTCAGGTAACTACCTACCTGCCCCTACCCCCCTCACCCAGCTACTCAGGTAACTACCTACCTGCCCCTACCCCCTCACCCAGGTACTCAGGTAACTACCTACCTGCCCCTACCCAGAGCCCCCTCACCCAGCTACTCAGGTAACTACCTACCTGCTCCTACCCCCTCACCCAGGTACTCAGGTAACTACCTACCTGCCCCTACCCCCTCACCCAGCTACTCAGGTAACTACCTACCTTCCCTACCCCCTCACCCAGCTACTCAGGTAACTACCTACCTGCCCCTACCCCCTCACCCAGCTACTCAGGTAACTATCTACCTGCCCCTACCCCCTCACCCAGCTACTCAGGTAACTGCCTGCCTGCCCCTACCCCCTCACCCAGCTACTCCAGGTAACTACCTACCTGCCCCTACCCCCCTCACCCAGCTACTCGGGTAACTACCTACCTGCCCCTACCCCTCACCCAGCTACTCAGGTAACTACCTACCTGCCCCTACCCCCCCTCACCCAGCTACTCAGGTAACTACCTACCTGCCCCTACCCAGAGCCCCCTCACCCAGGTACTCAGGTAACTACCTACCTGCCCCTACCCCCTCACCCAGGTACTCAGGTAACTACCTACCTGCCCCTACCCAGAGCCCCCTCACCCAGGTACTCAGGTAACTACCTACCTGCCCCTACCCCCTCACCCAGCTACTCAGGTAACTACCTACCTGCCCCTACCCCCTCACCTAGCTACTCAGGTAACTACCTACCTGCCCCTACCCCCCTCACCCAGGTACTCAGGTAACTACCTACCTGCCCCTACCCAGAGCCCCCTCACCCAGCTACTCAGGTAACTACCTACCTGCTCCTACCCCCTCACCCAGGTACTCAGGTAACTACCTACCTGCCCCTACCCAGAGCCCCCTCACCCAGGTACTCAGGTAACTACCTACCTGCCCCTACCCCCTCACCCAGCTACTCAGGTAACTACCTACCTGCCCCTACCCCCTCACCCAGCTACTCAGGTAACTACCTGCCTGCCCCTACCCAGAGCCCCCCTCACCCAGCTACTCAGGTAACTACCTACCTGTTCCTACCCCCTCACCCAGGTACTCAGGTAACTACCTACCTGCCCCTACCCCCTCACCCAGCTACTCAGGTAACTACCTACCTGCCCCTACCCCTCACCCAGCTACTCAGGTAACTACCTACCTGCCCTACCCCCTCACCCAGCTACTCAGGTAACTACCTACCTTCCCCTACCCCCTCACCCAGCTACTCAGGTAACTACCTACCTGCCCCTACCCCCTCACCCAGCTACTCAGGTAACTACCTACCTGCCCCTACCCAGAGCCCCCTCACCCAGGTACTCAGGTAACTACCTACCTGCCCCTACCCCCTCACTCAGCTACTCAGGTAACTACCTACCTGCCCCTACCCCCTCACCCAGGTACTCAGGTAACTACCTACCTGCCCCTACCCAGAGCCCCCTCACCCAGGTACTCAGTTAACTACCTACCTGCCCCTACCCCCTCACCCAGCTACTCAGGTAACTACCTACCTGCCCCTACCCCCTCACCCAGCTACTCAGGTAACTACCTACCTGCCCCTACCCAGAGCCCCCTCACCCAGCTACTCAGGTAACTACCTACCTACCCCTACCCCCTCACCCAGGTACTCAGGTAACTACCTACCTGCCCCTACCCCCTCACCCAGCTACTCAGGTAACTACCTACCTGCCCCTACCCCCCTCACCCAGGTACTCAGGTAACTACCTACCTGCCCCTACCCAGAGCCCCCTCACCCAGCTACTCAGGTAACTACCTACCTGCTCCTACCCTCACCCAGGTACTCAGGTAACTACCTACCTGCCCCTACCCCCTCACCCAGCTACTCAGGTAACTACCTACCTGCCCCTACCCCCCTCACCCAGCTACCAGGTAACTACCTACCTGCCCCTACCCCCTCACCCAGCTACTCAGGTAACTACCTACCTGCCCCTACCCCCCCTCACCCAGCTACTCAGGTAACTACCTACCTGCCCCTACCCAGAGCCCCCTCACCCAGCTACTCAGGTAACTACCTACCTGCTCCTACCCCCTCACCCAGGTACTCAGGTAACTACCTACCTGCCCCCCCCCTCACCCAGCTACTCAGGTAACTACCTACCTGCCCCTACCCCCTCACCCAGCTACCAGGTAACTACCTACCTGCCCCTACCCCCCTCACCCAGCTACTCAGGTAACTATCTACCTGCCCTACCCCCTCACCCAGCTACTCAGGTAACTACCTACCTGCCCCTACCCCCTCACCCAGCTACTCAGGTAACTACCTACCTGCCCCTACCCCCTCACCCAGCTACTCGGGTAACTACCTACCTGCCCCTACCCCCTCACCCAGCTACTCAGGTAACTACCTACCTGCCCCTACCCCCTCACTCCAGCTACTCAGGTAACTACCTACCTGCCCCTACCCAGAGCCCCCTCACCCAGGTACTCAGGTAACTACCTACCTGCCCCTACCCCCTCACCCAGGTACTCAGGTAACTACCTGCCTGCCCCTACCCAGAGCCCCCTCACCCAGGTACTCAGGTAACTACCTACCCCTACCCCCTCACCCAGCTACTCGGGTAACTACCTACCTGCCCCTACCCCCCTCACCTAGCTACTCAGGTAACTACCTACCTGCCCCTACCCCCTCACTCCAGGTACTCAGGTAACTACCTGCCCCTACCCAGAGCCCCCTCACCCAGCTACTCAGGTAACTACCTACCTGCTCCTACCCCCTCACCCAGGTACTCAGGTAACTACCTACCTGCCCCTACCCAGAGCCCCCTCACCCAGGTACTCAGGTAACTACCTACCTGCCCCTACCCCCCTCACCCAGCTACTCAGGTAACTACCTACCTGCCCCTACCCCTCACCCAGCTACTCAGGTAACTACCTACCTGCCCTACCCAGAGCCCCCTCACCCAGCTACTCAGGTAACTACCTACCTGTTCCTACCCCCCTCACCCAGGTACTCAGGTAACTACCTACCTGCCCCTACCCCCTCACCCAGCTACTCAGGTAACTACCTACCTGCCCCTACCCCCTCACCCAGCTACTCAGGTAACTACCTACCTGCCCCTACCCCCTCACCCAGCTACTCAGGTAACTACCTGCCTTCCCTACCCCTCACCCCAGCTACTCAGGTAACTACCTACCTGCCCCTACCCCCTCACCCAGCTACTCAGGTAACTACCTACCTGCCCCTACCCAGAGCCCCTCACCCAGGTACTCAGGTAACTACCTACCTGCCCCTACCCAGAGCCCCCTCACCCAGGTACTCAGGTAACTACCTACCTGCCCCTACCCCCTCACCCAGCTACTCAGGTAACTACCTACCTGCCCTACCCCCTCACCAGCTACTCAGGTAACTACCTACCTGCCCCTACCCAGAGCCCCCTCACCCAGCTACTCAGGTAACTACCTGTTCCTACCCCCTCACCCAGGTACTCAGGTAACTACCTACCTGCCCCTACCCCCTCACCCAGCTACTCAGGTAACTACCTACCTGCCCCTACCCCCTCACCCAGCTACTCAGGTAACTACCTACCTGCCCCTACCCCTCACCCAGCTACTCAGGTAACTACCTACCTTCCCCTACCCCCTCACCCAGCTACTCAGGTAACTACCTACCTGCCCCTACCCCCTCACTCCAGCTACTCAGGTAACTACCTACCTGCCCCTACCCAGAGCCCCCTCACCCAGGTACTCAGGTAACTACCTACCTGCCCCTACCCTCACTCAGCTACTCAGGTAACTACCTACCTGCCCCTACCCCCCTCACCCAGCTACTGGTAACTACCTACCTGCCCCTACCCCCTCACCCAGCTACTCAGGTAACTACCTACCTGCCCCTACCCCCTCACCCAGCTACTCAGGTAACTGCCTACCTGCCCCTACCCAGAGCCCCTCACCCAGGTACTCAGGTAACTACCTACCTGCCCCTACCCCCCTCACCCAGGTACTCAGGTAACTACCTACCTGCCCCTACCCAGAGCCCCCTCACCCAGGTACTCAGGTAACTACCTACCTGCCCCTACCCCCTCACCCAGCTACTCAGGTAACTACCTACCTGCCCCTACCCCTCACCTAGCTACTCAGGTAACTACCTACCTGCCCCTACCCCTCACCCAGGTACTCAGGTAACTACCTACCTGCCCCTACCCAGAGCCCCCTCACCCAGCTACTCAGGTAACTACCTACCTGCTCCTACCCCCTCACCCAGGTACTCAGGTAACTACCTACCTGCCCCTACCCAGAGCCCCCTCACCCAGGTACTCAGGTAACTACCTACCTGCCCCTACCCCCTCACCCAGCTACTCAGGTAACTACCTACCTGCCCTACCCCTCACCCAGCTACTCAGGTAACTACCTACCTGCCCCTACCCAGAGCCCCCTCACCCAGCTACTCAGGTAACTACCTACCTGTTCCTACCCCCTCACCCAGGTACTCAGGTAACTACCTACCTGCCCCTACCCCCTCACCCAGCTACTCAGGTAACTACCTACCTGCCCCACCCCCTCACTCCAGCTACTCAGGTAACTACCTACCTGCCCTACCCCCTCACCCAGCTACTCAGGTAACTACCTACCTTCCCTACCCCCTCACCAGCTACTCAGGTAACTACCTACCTGCCCCTACCCCCCTCACCCAGCTACTCAGGTAACTACCTACCTGCCCCTACCCAGAGCCCCTCACCCAGGTACTCAGGTAACTACCTACCTGCCCCTACCCCCTCACTCAGCTACTCAGGTAACTACCTACCTGCCCCTACCCCCTCACCCAGGTACTCAGGTAACTGCCTACCTGCCCCTACCCAGAGCCCCCTCACCCAGGTACTCAGTTAACTACCTGCCTGCCCCTACCCCCTCACCCAGCTACTCAGGTAACCACCTGCCTGCCCCTACCCTCCTCACCCAGCTACTCAGGTAACTACCTACCTGCCCCTACCCAGAGCTCCTCACCCAGCTACTCAGGTAACTACCTACCTACCCCTACCCCCCCTCACCCAGGTACTCAGGTAACTACCTACCTGCCCTACCCCCTCACCCAGCTACTCAGGTAACACCTACCTGCCCCTACCCCTCACCCAGGTACTCAGGTAACTACCTACCTGCCCCTACCCAGAGCCCCCTCACCCAGCTACTCAGGTAACTACCTACCTGCTCCTACCCCCCTCACCCAGGTACTCAGGTAACTACCTACCTGCCCCTACCCCCTCACCCAGCTACTCAGGTAACTACCTACCTGCCCCTACCCCCCTCACCCAGCTACTCAGGTAACTACCTACCTGCCCCTACCCCTCACCCAGCTACTCAGGTAACTACCTACCTGCCCCTACCCCCCACCCAGCTACTCAGGTAACTACCTACCTGCCCCTACCCAGAGCCCCCCTCACCCAGCTACTCAGGTAACTACCTACCTGCTCCTACCCCCTCACCCAGGTACTCAGGTAACTACCTACCTGCCCCTACCCCCCTCACCCAGCTACTCAGGTAACTACCTACCTGCCCCTACCCCCTCACCCAGCTACTCAGGTAACTACCTACCTGCCCCTACCCCCTCACTCCAGCTACTCAGGTAACTATCTACCTGCCCCTACCCCCTCACCCAGCTACTCAGGTAACTACCTACCTGCCCCTACCCCTCACTCCAGCTACTCAGGTAACTACCTACCTGCCCCTACCCCCTCACCCAGCTACTGGTAACTGCCTACCTGCCCCTACCCCCTCACCCAGCTACTCAGGTAACTACCTGCCTGCCCCTGCCCTCACCCAGCTACTCAGGTAACTACCTACCTGCCCCTACCCAGAGCCCCTCACCCAGGTACTCAGGTAACTACCTACCTGCCCTACCCCCTCACCCAGGTACTCAGGTAACTACCTACCTGCCCCTACCCAGAGCCCCCTCACCCAGGTACTCAGGTAACTACCTACCTGCCCCTACCCCCACTCCAGCTACTCAGGTAACTACCTACCTGCCCCTACCCCCTCACCTAGCTACTCAGGTAACTACCTACCTGCCCCTACCCCTCACCCAGGTACTCAGGTAACTACCTACCTGCCCCTACCCAGAGCCCCTCACCCAGCTACTCAGGTAACTACCTACCTGCTCCTACCCCCTCACCCAGGTACTCAGGTAACTACCTACCTGCCCCTACCCAGAGCCCTCACCCAGGTACTCAGGTAACACCTGCCTGCCCCTACCCCCTCACTCCAGCTACTCAGGTAACTACCTACCTGCCCCTACCCCCCTCACCCAGCTACTCAGGTAACTACCTGCCCCTACCCAGAGCCCCCTCACCCAGCTACCAGGTAACTACCTACCTGTTCCTACCCCCTCACCCAGGTACTCAGGTAACTACCTACCTGCCCCTACCCCCCTCACCCAGCTACTCAGGTAACTACCTACCTGCCCCTACCCCCTCACCCAGCTACTCAGGTAACTACCTACCTGCCCCTACCCCTCACCCAGCTACTCAGGTAACTACCTACCTTCCCTACCCCCTCACCCAGCTACTCAGGTAACTACCTACCTGCCCTACCCCTCACCCAGCTACTCAGGTAACTACCTACCTGCCCCTACCCAGAGCCCCCTCACCCAGGTACTCAGGTAACTACCTACCTGCCCCTACCCCCTCACTCAGCTACTCAGGTAACTACCTACCTGCCCCTACCCCCTCACCCAGGTACTCAGTGTAACTACCTACCTGCCCCTACCCAGAGTCCCCCTCACCCAGGTACTCAGTTAACTACCTACCTGCCCCTACCCCCTCACCCAGCTACTCAGGTAACTACCTACCTGCCCCTACCCCCCTCACCCAGCTACTCAGGTAACTACCTACCTGCCCCTACCCCCTCACCCAGCTACTCAGGTAACTACCTACCTGCCCCTACCCAGAGCCCCCTCACCCAGCTACTCAGGTAACTACCTACCTGCTCCTACCCCCTCACCCAGGTACTCAGGTAACTACCTACCTGCCCCTACCCCCCCTCACCCAGCTACTCAGGTAACTACCTACCTGCCCCTACCCCCCCTCACAGCTACCAGGTAACTACCTACCTGCCCCTACCCCTCACCCAGCTACTCAGGTAACTACCTACCTTCCCCTACCCCCTCACCCAGCTACTCAGGTAACTACCTACCTGCCCCTACCCCCTCACCCAGCTACTCAGGTAACTACCTACCTGCCCCTACCCCCCTCACCCAGCTACTCAGGTAACTACCTACCTGCCCCTACCCAGAGCCCCCTCACCCAGGTACTCAGGTAACTACCTACCTGCCCCTACCCCCTCACTCAGCTACTCAGGTAACTACCTACCTGCCCCTACCCCTCACCCAGGTACTCAGGTAACTACCTACCTGCCCCTACCCAGAGCCCCCTCACCCAGGTACTCAGTTAACTACCTACCTGCCCCTACCCTCACCCAGCTACTCAGGTAACTACCTACCTGCCCCTACCCCCTCACCCAGCTACTCAGGTAACTACCTACCTGCCCCTACCCAGAGCCCCCTCACCCAGCTACTCAGGTAACTACCTACCTACCCTACCCCCTCACCCAGGTACTCAGGTAACTACCTACCTGCCCCTACCCCCCTCACCCAGCTACTCAGGTAACTACCTACCTGCCCCTACCCCCTCACCCAGGTACTCAGGTAACTACCTACCTGCCCCTACCCAGAGCCCCCTCACCCAGCTACTCAGGTAACTACCTACCTGCTCCCCCCCTCACCCAGGTACTCAGGTAACTACCTGCCTGCCCCTACCCCCTCACCCAGCTACTCAGGTGACTACCTGCCTGCCCCTACCCTCACCCAGCTACTCAGGTAACTACCTACCTGCCCCTACCCTCACCCAGCTACTCAGGTAACTACCTACCTGCCCCTACCCCCTCACCCAGCTACTCAGGTAACTACCTACCTGCCCCTACCCAGAGCCCCCTCACCCAGCTACTCAGGTAACTACCTACCTGCTCCCTACCCCCTCACCCAGGTACTCAGGTAACTACCTACCTGCCCCTACCCTCACCCAGCTACTCAGGTAACTACCTACCTGCCCCTACCCCCTCACCCAGCTACTCAGGTAACTACCTGCCCCCTACCCCCTCACCCAGCTACTCAGGTAACTATCTACCTGCCCCTACCCCCTCACCCAGCTACTCAGGTAACTACCTACCTGCCCCTACCCCCTCACCCAGCTACTCAGGTAACTGCCTGCCTGCCCCTACCCCCTCACCCAGCTACTCAGGTAACTACCTACCTGCCCCTACCCCTCACCCAGCTACTCAGGTAACTACCTACCTGCCCCTACCCCCTCACCCAGCTACTCAGGTAACTACCTACCTGCCCTACCCAGAGCCCCCTCACCCAGGTACTCAGGTAACTGCCTACCTGCCCCTCCAGACCCCCTCACCCAGGTACTCAGGTAACTACCTGCCTGCCCCTACCCAGAGCCCCCTCACCCAGGTACTCAGGTAACTACCTACCTGCCCCTACCCCCTCACCCAGCTGCTCAGGTAACTACCTGCCTGCCCCTACCCCCTCACCTAGCTACTCAGGTAACTACCTACCTGCCCCTACCCCCTCACCCAGGTACTCAGGTAACTACCTACCTGCCCCTACCCAGAGCCCCCTCACCCAGCTACTCAGGTAACTACCTACCTGCCCTACCCCCTCACCCAGGTACTCAGGTAACTACCTACCTGCCCCTACCCAGAGCCCCCTCACCCAGGTACTCAGGTAACTACCTACCTGCCCCTACCCTCACCCAGCTACTCAGGTAACTACCTACCTGCCCCTACCCCCTCACCCAGCTACTCAGGTAACTACCTACCTGCCCCTAGAGAGCACTCTCGGGTAACTGCCTACCTGCTCCTACCCCCTCACCCAGGTACTCAGGTAACTACCTGCCTGCCCCTACCCCCTCACCCAGCTACTCAGGTAACTACCTACCTGCCTACCCCCTCACCCAGCTACTCAGGTAACTACCTACCTGCCCCTACCCCCTCACCCAGCTACTCAGGTAACTACCTACCTTCCCTACCCCCTCACCCAGCTACTCAGGTAACTACCTACCTGCCCCTACCCCCTCACCCAGCTACTCAGGTAACTACCTACCTGCCCCTACCAGAGCCCCCTCACCCAGGTACTCAGGTAACTACCTACCTGCCCCTACCCCCTCACTCAGCTACTCAGGTAACTGCCTACCTGCCCCTACCCCCTCACCCAGGTACTCAGGTAACTACCTGCCTGCCCCTACCCAGGTCCCCCTCACCCAGGTACTCAGTTAACTACCTACCTGCCCTACCCCTCACCCCAGCTACTCAGGTAACTACCTACCTGCCCCTACCCCCTCACCCAGCTACTCAGGTAACTGCCTACCTGCCCCTACCCAGAGCCCCTCACCCAGCTACTCAGGTAACTACCTACCTACCCCTACCCCCTCACCCAGGTACTCAGGTAACTACCTGCCTGCCCCTACCCCCCCTCACCCAGCTACTCAGGTAACTACCTACCTGCCCTACCCCCTCACCCAGGTACTCAGGTAACTACCTACCTGCCCCTACCCAGAGCCCCCTCACCCAGCTACTCAGGTAACTACCTACCTGCCCCTACCCCCTCACCCAGGTACTCAGGTAACTACCTACCTGCCTACCCCCTCACCCAGCTACTCAGGTAACTCCTACCTGCCCCTACCCCCCTCACCCAGCTACTCAGGTAACTACCTACCTGCCCTACCCCCTCACCCAGCTACTCAGGTAACTACCTACCTGCCCCTACCCAGAGCCCCCCTCACCCAGGTACTCAGGTAACTACCTACCTGCACCAGTTGGGCATTAAAAAAGGGGGGGGGGGGGGACTCATCTTGACAAATCGATCGATGTCCGATTTTGTGTTTTCACTGAATCTTCGTTTGTGATATTTGGTCACAATTAAAGCTGGGGAAATGTTAGCCGAGTTGCGTGTTCATGACGATAATATTTAGTCTAGTTTGCTCATCTAACAGTGTTATCAGAACATTTAGCTAGCATGTTATGTAGCATACGCTAGCCTGGTATAACAGGTGGGTTATTTCTCTCTTCACTGGCGTATTAGCTTCGGCTATATCATGGCTGAAAGTCCTTGACTTCCGATAGTCAATCATTGTCATTTTTTTGTTTCACTAGAATGTCTTGTCTGTAAACAGTATTTGGTTATTTGATCTCTGACTGGGCAAATAAATAAGTGGAGGTGTCCTTTCCTCTATTTTTTTATATTTTTTATATCTGATCAGACACATTTAGCGATGTGGAATGAATCAAGTGGATTATTGACTTTGAGGAAACTCGAAGCCCCCGCGGAGGTTGTGAAATACGAACATGAAACTCGCACCCTTTTTTTTGAAAATATAGATGTTCTGTGCATATCATGAAACGTGAAACGGAGTTGGCTCATGAAAGGGTTTCTGCCCAGCTGGCTGTAACAGAGAGGATTTTTAGGTCCGTCGTAGAGAACCATTTCCCCTGTCGGACGTAGAGTTACGACTGGTGCAACCAGAGGTATTTAGAGAGCGTTTTCTATGGCTCTGCCCGGGGACACTGTTCCCACCTGAACCGTTCTCTCTTAGTTTTAATGATCTGGGATTGTTTTTAAGTGATTTCAAACTGGGTGGTTTCGAGCCCTGATTTGGCTGACAGGAATGGTATATCAGACCATAACAGTGGTTGTAGTATGAGCGTGTTTTTGCCTCTTTATTTAAAAACAATTATCCTGATGGATAAGATTGTCTTGTAGCTAAATGCACATGTATTGTAATTTCTATATAATCCTGAGGTAGGACTAAGTGAGTAAAATCCGTCTCATATTGTCTAACCCTTTCAACTAAAAGTCTCGGCAAGTGGTTGTTTATTAATTTATTAATCTGTCTGTGATCTGGAGGGTTTGGTTCTGTCTGAGATCTGGTGGGTAATTGTTTGGTTCTGTCTGTGATCTGGTGGGTAATTGTTTGGTTCTGTCTGTGATCTGGTGGGTAATTGTTTGGTTCTGTCTGTGATCTGATGGGTAATTGTTTGGTTCTGTCTGTGATCTGGTGGGTAATTGTTGGGTAATTGTTTGGTTCTGTCTGTGATCTGGTGGGTAATTGTTTGGTTCTGTCTGTGATCTGGTGGGTAATTGTTTGGTTCTGTCTGTGATCTGGTGGGTAATTGTTTGGTTCTGTCTGTGATCTGATGGGTAATTGTTTGGTTCTGTCTGTGATCTGGTGGGTAATTGTTGGGTAATTGTTTGGTTCTGTCTGAGATCTGGTGGGTAATTGTTTGGTTCTGTCTGTGATCTGGTGGGTAATTGTTTGGTTCTGTCTGTGATCTGGTGGGTAATTGTTTGGTTCTGTCTGAGATCTGGTGGGTAATTGTTTGGTTCTGTCTGTGATCTGGTGGGTAATTGTTTGGTTCTGTCTGAGATCTGGTGGGTAATTGTTTGGTTCTGTCTGTGATCTGGTGGGTAATTGTTTGGTTCTGTCTGAGATCTGGTGGGTAATTGTTTGGTTCTGTCTGAGATCTGGTGGGTAATTGTTTGGTTCTGTCTGTGATCTGGTGGGTAATTGTTTGGTTCTGTCTGAGATCTGGTGGGTAATTGTTTATTAATCTGTCTGTGATCTGATGGGTAATTGTTTGGTTCTGTCTGTGATCTGGTGGGTAATTGTTTATTAATCTGTCTGTGATCTGGTGGGTAATTGTTTGGTTCTGTCTGAGATCTTGTGGGTAATTGTTTGGTTCTGTCTGTGATCTGATGATGGGTAATTGTTTGGTTCTGTCTGAGATCTGGTGGGTAATTGTTTGGTTCTGAGATCTGGTGGGTAATTGTTTGGTTCTGTCTGAGATCTGATGGGTAATTGTTTGGTTCTGTCTGAGATCTGGTGGGTAATTGTTTGGTTCTGTCTGAGATCTGGTGGGTAATTGTTTGGTTCTGTCTGTGATCTGGTGGGTAATTGTTTATTAATCTGTCTGTGATCTGGTGGGTAATTGTTTGGTTCTGTCTGTGATCTGGTGGGTAATTGTTTGGTTCTGTCTGTGATCTGGTGGGTAATTGTTTATTAATCTGTCTGTGATCTGGTGGGTAATTGTTTGGTTCTGTCTGAGATCTGGTGGGTAATTGTTTGGTTCTGTCTGTGATCTGATGGGTAATTGTTTATTAATCTGTCTGAGATCTGATGGGTAATTGTTTGGTTCTGTCTGAGATCTGGTGGGTAATTGTTTGGTTCTGTCTGTGATCTGATGGGTAATTGTTTGGTTCTGTCTGAGATCTGATGGGTAATTGTTTGGTTCTGTCTGAGATCTGGTGGGTAATTGTTTGGTTCTGTCTGAGATCTGGTGGGTAATTGTTTGGTTCTGTCTGAGATCTGGTGGGTAATTGTTTGGTTCTGTCTGAGATCTGATGGGTAACTGTTTGGTTCTGTCTTAGATCTGATGGGTAATTGTTTGGTTCTGTCTGTGATCTGGTGGGTAATTGTTTGGTTCTGTCTGAGATCTGGTGGGTAATTGTTTGGTTCTGTCTGAGATCTGGTGGGTAATTGTTTGGTTCTGTCTGAGATCTGGTGGGTAATTGTTTGGTTCTGTCTGTGATCTGATGGGTAATTGTTTGGTTCTGTCTGTGATCTGATGGGTAATTGTTTGGTTCTGTCTGAGATCTGGTGGGTAATTGTTTGGTTCTGTCTGAGATCTGATGGGTAATTGTTTGGTTCTGTCTGTGATCTGGTGGGTAATTGTGTGGTTCTGTCTGTCAGCATTCCCTCCACAGTGATCCACCCCTCCATCGTGCGGTTGGGTCTGCAGTACTCCCAGGGTATCGTGGCGGGATCCAACGCTCGCTCTGTGGCCCTGCTCCATGCCTTCAAACAGGTACAGTATGACTGACCACCCCCAGACCTGCTCTTAGTTAACCCCCTAGAGTCGATTGATGCTGGTGAGTAATCTGTTACATAACAAACAAATCCACATCAAAATGAGTCTGTTTCAGCTAGAGGTTGTTTATTTTTGTATTTTTGTTGCATTGGATGTATCTCAAGCGGTGTTCTGTCTGACCTGGTGGGTAATTGTCGGTCTTCTCGAGATCTGATGTGTCCGACTGTTTGGTTCTGTCTTAGATCTATGGGACCATATTTTTCTTCTCTATCTTAACTAATGGAATTATGATTCTAGTTCTGTGCCCTGAAAGTGGTTAAATATGTGTACAATGTGTATATCTCCTAGATATAGGACAGACTCTTCAACACCTTGGTAAAACATTTTTGGACTTGGCCTTTTTCTGAATGTGAATGGTATGGTGGGTAAAGGTTTGTTTCAATATTTTATTAAATAATTGTTATATATATATATATATTTAATAAAGGATTGAATATATAAATCCAATACTTAATATTTTTTTATAACAAAGGGGGTCCTGCAATTCTAAATCAAATAGCTATAGTATGACCATCTTAAAACAATTCCACATGTCAGCCTTTTTTTTGTTTTGGTGCTACGTATGCACACGGGTGATTGTACAGTATACTGACTATACCTGCATACCTGCGACTATACCTGCGACCCCTATACCTGACTATACCCTGATACACCTGCGAGTAAATCTGCGACTACATAACAAAACCTACGACTATACCTGCATCAATACCTGCGACTATACCTACGACTATACCTGGGACTATACCCTACGACTATTTTTTGTTACCTACGACTATACTGGGACTATACCCTACGACTTCGACTATACCTGCGAGATACCCTACGACTATACCTACGACTATACCTGCGACTATACCCTACGACTATACATCGACTACCTACGACTATTACGACTATACCTTTTCTTATACTCTCTTAACTAATGGAATTATGATTATACTTGCGACTATACCCTAAAGACTATAAATACGACTATACCCTATGACTATACCTACGACTAGATATACCTACAGACTCTTCAACACCTTGGTAAAACATTTTTGGACTATACCTTTTTCTGAATGTGAATGGTATACCTACGTAAAGGCCAAATTACCTATATTTTATTAAATAATTGACTATATATATATTTACCTCCTATGTGTATACCCTACGACTATATATATTTACCAAAGGATTGACTATAAAATCCTAATACTTAATATTTTTTTATAACAAAGGGGTCCTACAACTCTAAATCAAATAGCTATACATGCGACCATCTCCTAAAACAATTCCACATGTCAGCCTTTTTTTTGTTTTGGTGCTACTATACACACGATTATACTCTGCGACTATACCCTACGACTATACCTGCGACTATACCTACGACTATACCCTACGACTATACCTACGACTATACCTACGACTACACCTACGACTATACCTACGACTATACCTACGACTACACCTACGACTATACCCTACGACTATACCTACGACTATACCTACGACTATACCTGCGACTATACCTACGACTATACCTGCGACTACGACTATACATGCGACTATACCCTACGACTATACATACGACTATACCCTACGACTATACCCTACGACTATACATACGACTATACCTGCGACTATACATACGACTATACCTGCGACTATACATACGACTATACCTGCGACTATACATACGACTATACCTGCGACTATACCTGCGACTATACCCTACGACTATACCCGCGACTATACCTGCGACTACACCTACGACTATACTCTACGACTATACCTACGACTACGACTATACCTACGACTATACCTGCGACTATACCTACGACTATACCCTACGACTATACCCTACGACTATACATACGACTATACCTGCGACTATACATACGACTATACCTGCGACTATACATACGACTATACCTGCGACTATACATACGACTATACCTGCGACTATACCCTCGACTATACCCTACGACTATACCCTAACGACTATACCTGCGACTACACCTACGACTATACTCTACGACTATACCTACGACTCGACTATATCTACGACTATACCTGCGACTATACCTACGACTATACCCTCACGACTATACCTACGACTATACCCTACGACTATACCCTACCACTATACCTACGTACTATACCCTACGACTATACCTCCTACGACTACACTCTACGACTATGCCCTACGACTATACCTCGACTATATTTCGACTATACCTACGACTATACCTGCGACTATACATACGACTATACCTGCGACTATACCTGCTGACTATACCTGCGACTATACCTGCGACTATACCTGCGACTATACCTGCGGCTACGACTATACCTGCGACTATACCTGCGTACTATACCTGCGACTATACCTCACGACTATACCCTACGACTACACCTTACGACTATACCTACGACCATCCATACAACTATACCCTACTTACTATACCTACGACTCATACCTTACGACTATACTACTACGACTACACCTACGACTATACCCTACGACTATACCTACGACTATACCTACGACTATACCTACGACCATACCTCCGACTATACCCTACGACTATACCCTACGACTATACCTGCGACTACGACCTTACATGCGACTATACATACGACTATACATACGACTATACCCTACGACTATACCCTACGACTATACCTGCGACTATACATACGACTATACCTGCGACTATACATACGACTATACCTGCGACTATACATACGACTATACCTGCGACTATACATACGACTATACCTGCGACTATACATACGACTATACCTGCGACTATACCTACGACTATACCCTACGACTATACCTGCGACTATACATACGACTATACCTGCGACTATACATACGACTATACATACGACTATACCTGCGACTATACCCTACGACTATACCTGCGACTACGACTATACATACGACTATACCCTACGACTATACCTACGACTATACCCTACGACTATACCTACGACTATACCTACGACTATACCTGCGACTATACCTACGACTATACATACGACTATACCCTACGACTATAACTGCGACTATACATACGACTATACCTGCGACTATACATACGACTATACCTGCGACTATACATACGACTATACCTGCGACTATACCTACGACTATACCCTACGACTATACCTGCGACTATACCTACGACTACACCTACGACTATACTCTACGACTATACCTACGACTACGACTATACCTACGACTATACCTGCGACTATACCTACGACTATACCCTACGACTATACCTACGACTATACCCTACGACTATACCCTACGACTATACCCTACGACTATACCCTACGACTATACCCTACGACTATACCTACGACTATACCCTACGACTATACCCTACGACTATACCTACGACTATACCTACGACTATACCTACGACTATACCTGCGACTATACATGCGACTATACCTGCGACTATACCTGCGACTATACCTACGACTACGACTATACCTGCGACTATACCTGCGACTATACCTGCGACTATACCCTACGACTATACCCTACGACTACACCTACGACTATACCTACGACCATCCATACGACTATACCCTACGACTATACCCCACAACTATACCTACGACTATACCCTACGACTACACCTACGACTATACCCTACGACTATACCTACGACTATACCTACGACTATACCTACGACCATACCTACGACTATACCCTACAACTATACATGCGACTATACCCTACGACTATACCCTACGACTATACCTACGACTATACCTACGACCATACCTACGACTATACCCTACGACTATACCTGCGACTATACCTACGACTATACCCTACGACTATAACTGCGACTATACATACGACTATACCCTACGACTATACCTGCGACTATACATGCGACTATACCTGCGACTATACCTGCGACTATACCTACGACTACATATACCTGCGACTATACCTGCTACAACTATACCTGCGACTATACCCTACGACTATACCCTACGACTACACCCTACGACTATACCTACGACCATCCATACGACTATACCCTACGACTATACCCCACAACTATACCTACGACTATACCCTACGACTACACCTACGACTATACCCTACGACTATACCTACGACTATACCTACGACCATACATGCGACTATACCCTACGACTATACCCTACGACTATACCTACGACTATACCTACGACCATACCTACGACTATACCCTACAACTATACATGCGACTATACCCTACGACTATACCCTACGACTATACATGCGACTATACCTGTGACTATACCTGCGACTATACCTGCGACTATACCTACGACTATACCTGCGACTATACCTACGACTATACCTGCGACTATACCTGCGACTATACCTGCGACTATACCCTACGACTATACCCTACGACTATACCTGGGACTATACCTACGACTATACCTGGGACTATACCTACAACTATACCTACGACTATACCTATGACTATACCCTACGACTATACATACGACTATACCCTACGACTATACCTGGGACTATACCTACGACTATACCTACGACCATACCTACGACTATACCCTACAACTATACCCTACGACTATACCTGGGACTATACCTACGACTATACCTGCGACTATACCTGCGACAATCCATACGACTATACCTCTTCCAACAGGTGATCAGGGACTACACTACTCCACCCAATGAAGAGCTGTCCAGGGATCTGGTCAACAAACTGAAGCCCTATATCAGGTACAGGATCCTCATAACACATTCTGTGAAATACTCTGTTTATACAGTGCATTCGGGAAAGTATTCAGACCCCTTAACATTTTCCCACATTTTGTTATGTTACAGCCTTATTCTAAAATGGATTAAATTGTCCCCCCCCATCAATCTACACACACAACCCCATAATGACATGACAATACCCCATAATGACATCACACAACCCCATAATGACATGACAATACCCCATAATGACATCACACAACCCCATAATGACATGACAATACCCCATAATGACATCACACAACCCCATAATGACAATATGAAAATGTTTTTTTATCAATTTTTGGCAAATGTATTACTAATATAAAAAAAACAGATACCTTATTTACATAAGTATTTTTTCTTTTTACACCTTATTTACATAAGTATTCAGACCCTTTACTGTGAGACTCGAAATTGAGCTCAGGTGCATCCTGTTTCCATTGATCGTCCTTGAAATGTTTCTACAACTTGATTGGAGTCCACCTGTGGTAAATTCAATTGATTGGACATGATTTTGGAAAGGCACACACCTGTCTATATAAAGTCTCAGCATGTCAGAGCAAAAACCAAGCCATGAGGTAGAAGGAATTGTCCGTAGAGCTCCGAGACAGGATTGTGTCGAGGCACAGACCTGGGGAAGGCTACCAAAACATTTCTGCAACATTGAAGATCCCCAAGAACACAGTGGCCTCCATCATTCTTAAATAGAAGAAGTTTGGAACCACCAAGACTTTCTAGAACTTTCCACCATGCCGAACTGAGCAATCGAGGGAGAAGGGCCTTGGTCAGGAGGTGACCAAGAACCCAATGGTCACTCTGACAGAGCTCTAGAGTTCCTCTGTGGAGATGGTTGTCCTTCTGGAAGGTTCTCCCATCTCTGCAGCACTCCACCAATCAGGCCTTTGGTAGAGTGGCCAGACGGAAGCCGCTCCTCGGTAAAGGCACATGACATGGAGTTTGCCATAAGGCACCTAAAGGACTCTTGAGTGAAACAAGATTCTCTGGTCTGATGAAACCAAGATTGAACTATTTTGGCCTGAATGCCAAGCATCACATCTGGAGGAAACCTGGCACCATCCCTACGGTGAAGCATGTTGGTGGCAGCATCATGCTGTGGTGATGTTTTTCAGCGACAGGGTCTGGAAGACTAGTCAGAATCGATGGAAAGATGAACGGAGCAAAGTACAGAGAGATCCTTGATGAAAACCAGAACACTCAGAACCTCAGACTGGGGTAAAGGTTCACCTTCAAACAGGACAACGACCCTAAGCACACAGCCAAGACAACACAGGAGTGGTTTCGGGACAAGTCTCTGAATGTCCTTGAGTGTCCCAGACAGAACCCGGACTTGAACCCAATCAACATCTCTGGAGAAACCTGAAAATAGCTGTGCAGCGACGCTCCCCATCCAACCTGACAGAGCTTGAGAGGATCTGCAGATAAGAATGATAGAAACTCCCCAAATACAGGTGTGCCAAGCTTGTAGCGTCATACCCAAGAAGACTGGAGGCTGTAATCGCTGCCAATGGTGCTTCAAGAAAGTAATGAGTAAAGGGTCTGAATACTTGTTATTTTATTTATTTATACATTTGCAAAAATGTATAAAGTTTTTGCTTTGTCATTATGGGGTATTGCTTTGTCATTATGGGGTATTGTGTGTAGATTGTGGGGGGGGGCAATTTAATCCATTTTAGAATAAGGCTGTAACGTAACAATGTGGAAAAAGTCAAGGTGTCTGAATACTTTCTGAATGCATTGTATGTCACATCTTACTGTGGAAATAGCATCTTGTGAATCATGTCTCAGGGTTGAGCTTGTACCACCATGTTGTTGTTGCAGCTTTCTCAATCAATGTCGACCTCTGTCAGCGAGCATGGGCAACGCAATCAAGTACATCAAGAAAGAAATCTCCAATATTCCAAGTCAATGCAAAGAGGAGGAGGTACATTCAGAATACAGTGTGTCAGTGGCCAGGTTGTGGTCAGAAAGATGTTTCACTCATCATATCCATATTACGTCTGGTCATTTTGTCTCTCTCCCCTTCCCATGTGGTCATTTTGTCTCCCCCCCCCCATGTGGTCATTTTGTCTCTCTCCCCCCCATGTGGTCATTTTGTCTCTCCCCCCATATGGTCATTTTGTCTCTCTCCCCCCATGTGGTCATTTTGTCTCCCCCCCCATGTGGTCATTTTGTCTCTCTCCCCCATGTGGTCATTTTGTCTCTCTCCCCCATGTGGTCATTTTGTCTCTCTCCCTTCCATATGGTCATTTTGTCTCTCTCCCCCATATGGTCATTTTGTCTCTCTCCCTCCCCATATGGTCATTTTCTCTCTCTCCCCCCATATGGTCATTTTGTCTCTCTCCCTTCCATATGGTCATTTTGTCTCTCTCCTTCCATATGGTCATTTTGTCTCTCTCCCTCCATATGGTCATTTTGTCTCCCCCCACCCCATATGGTCATTTTGTCTCTCTCCCCATGTGGTCATTTTGTCTCTCTCCCCTCCATATGGTCATTTTGTCTCTCTCCCCTCCATATGGTCATTTTGTCTCTCTCCCCCCATATGGTAATTTTGTCCCCCCCATATGGTAATTTTGTCCCCCCATATGGTAATTTTGTCTCCCCCCCCCCATATGGTCATTTTGTCTCTCTCTCCCCCATATGGTCATTTTATCTCTCTCCCCCCATGTGGTCATTTTGTCTCTCCCCCATATGGTCATTTTGTCTCTCTCCCCCTCCATAGGCGAAGACCAAACTGCTGACGTGTATAGACCAGTACATAGAGGAGAAGATAGTTCTGGCAGCCAAGGCCATATCTAAATACGCTATAGAGAAGATCAGTGATGGAGATGTCATTCTAGTTTATGGATGGTAAGAAAACAATAACGACTTTTAATCAAGAGGTCTGAGCCTCTTAGGGCCGGACACCTGGACACCGATTTAAGCCGAGTTAAATAGCACGGTCAATTGAGAATGTCCATTGAAATATCTTCAGTCCAGGCCTATTCTTAATCTGTGTCTGGGAAACCGCTCCAAGGTGTTAATGACTAAGTGGAATCTGTTCCAAGGTGTTAATGACTAAGTAGAAACCACTCCATGGTGTTAATGACTAAGTAGAAACAACTCCATGGTGTTAATGACTAAGTAGAAACCACTCCATGGTGTTAATGACTAAGTAGAAACCGCTCCATGGTGTTAATGACTAAGTAGAAACCACTCCAAGGTGTTAATGACTAAGTAGAAACCACTCCATGGTGTTAATGACTAAGTAGAAACCACTCCAAGGTGTTAATGACTAAGTAGAAACCACTCCAAGGTGTTAATGTGTTAATGACTAAGTAGAAACCACTCCATGGTGTTAATGACTAAGTAGAAACCACTCCATGGTGTTAATGACTAAGTAGAAACCACTCCATGGTGTTAATGACTAAGTAGAAACCACTCCAAGGTGTTAATGTGTTAATGACTAAGTAGAAACCACTCCATGGTGTTAATGACTAAGTAGAAACCACTCCATGGTGTTAATGACTAAGTAGAAACCGCTCCAAGGTGTTAATGACTAAGTAGAAACCACTCCATGGTGTTAATGACTAAGTAGAAACCACTCCATGGTGTTAATGTGTTAATGACTAAGTAGAAACCACTCCATGGTGTTAATGACTAAGTAGAAACCGCTCCAAGGTGTTAATGACTAAGTAGAAACCACTCCATGGTGATAATGACTAAGTAGAAATCACTCCAAGGTGTTAATGACTAAGTAGAAACCGCTCCATGGTGTTAATGACTAAGTAGAAACCGCTCCATGGTGATAATGACTAAGTAGAAACCACTCCATGGTGTTAATGACTAAGTAGAAACCACTCCATGGTGTTAATGACTAAGTAGAAACCACTCCATGGTGTTAATGACTAAGTAGAAACCACTCCATGGTGTTAATGACTAAGTAGAAACCACTCCATGGTGTTAATGTGTTAATGACTAAGTAGAAACCACTCCATGGTGTTAATGACTAAGTAGAAACCACTACATGGTGTTAATGTGTTAATGACTAAGTAGAAACCGCTCCATGGTGTTAATGACTAAGTAGAAACCGCTCCATGGTGTTAATGACTAAGTAGAAACCACTCCATGGTGTTAATGACTAAGTAGAAACCACTCCATGGTGTTAATGTGTTAATGACTAAGTAGAAACCACTCCATGGTGTTAATGACTAAGTAGAAACCGCTCCATGGTGTTAATGACTAAGTAGAAACCGCTCCATGGTGATAATGACTAAGTAGAAACCACTCCATGGTGTTAATGACTAAGTAGAAACCGCTCCATGGTGTTAATGACTAAGTAGAAACCACTCCATGGTGTTAATGACTAAGTAGAAACCGCTCCATGGTGATAATGACTAAGTAGAAACCACTCCATGGTGTTAATGACTAAGTAGAAACCACTCCATGGTGTTAATGTGTTAATGACTAAGTAGAAACCACTCCAAGGTGATAATGACTAAGTAGAAACCACTCCATGGTGTTAATGACTAAGTAGAAACCGCTCCATGGTGTTAATGACTAAGTAGAAACCACTCCATGGTGTTAATGACTAAGTAGAAACCGCTCCATGGTGATAATGACTAAGTAGAAACCACTCCATGGTGTTAATGACTAAGTAGAAACCACTCCATGGTGTTAATGTGTTAATGACTAAGTAGAAACCACTCCAAGGTGTTAATGACTAAGTAGAAACCACTCCATGGTGTTAATGACTAAGTAGAAACCACTCCATGGTGTTAATGACTAAGTAGAAACCACTCCATGGTGTTAATGACTAAGTAGAAACCACTCCATGGTGTTAATGACTAAGTAGAAACCACTCCAAGGTGATAATGACTAAGTGGAATCTGTTCCAAGGTGTTAATGACTAAGTGGAATCTGTTCCAAGGTGTTAATGACTAAGTGGAATCTGTTCCAAGGTGTTAATGACTAAGTGGAATCTGTTCCAAGGTGTTAATGACTAAGTAGAAACCACTCCAAGGTGTTAATGACTAAGTAGAAACCACTCCATGGTGTTAATGACTAAGTAGAAACCGCTACATGGTGTTAATGTGTTAATGACTAAGTAGAAACCACTCCAAGGTGATAATGACTAAGTGGAATCTGTTCCAAGGTGTTAATGACTAAGTGGAATCTGTTCCAAGGTGTTAATGACTAAGTGGAATCTGTTCCAAGGTGTTAATGACTAAGTAGAAACCGCTACATGGTGTTAATGACTAAGTAGAAACCACTCCATGGTGTTAATGACTAAGTAGAACCACTCCAAGGTGTTAATGACTAAGTAGAAACCACTCCAAGGTGTTAATGACTAAGTAGAAACCACTCCATGGTGTTAATGACTAAGTAGAAACCGCTACATGGTGTTAATGACTAAGTGGAATCCGCTCCAAGGTGTTCATGTATAAGTGTTGTACTGACAGTCACAGAGACCAGGGTTTGAGTCGCGGTTGGGATACACCCCAAATTCACTACATTACAATACAATACATAACTGATCTCCCATCCTGTCTCTCACCTGTAAAGTCTATCCAATCCTCTCAACTCTACAGTAGTACCACCTTAGAGTATAGGACAGGGGTACTCAACTCTACAGTAGTACCACCTTAGAGTATAGGACAGGGGTACTCAACTCTACAGTAGTACCACCTTAGAGTATAGGACAGGGGTACTCAACTCTACAGTAGTACCACCTTAGAGTATAGGACAGGGGTACTCAACTCTACAGTAGTACCACCTTAGAGTATAGGACAGGGGTACTCAACTCTGACCCTACGAGGTCCAGAGCCTGCTGCTTTTCTGATCTACCTGATAATTAAATGCACACCTGGTCTCCCAGGTCTAAATCAGTCCCTGCTGTCCCCAGTCCAGCTGGCCGTGCTGCTGCTCCAGTTTCAACTGTTCTGCCTTATTATTATTGGACCATGCTGGTCATTTATGAACATTTGAACATCTTGGCCATGTTCTGTTATAATCTCCACCCGGCACAGCCAGAAGAGGACTGGCCACCCCTCATAGCGTGGTTCCTCTCTAGGTTTCTTCCTAGGTTTTGGCCTTTCTAGGGAGTTTTCCTAGCCACCGTGCTTCTACACCTGCATTGTTTGCTGTTTGGGGTTTTAGGCTGGGTTTCTGTACAGCACTTTGAGATATCAGCTGATGTACGAAGGGCTTTGTAAATAAATTTGATTTGATTAGAGGGGAACAGTGGGGGTAAAATGCAGTGGACTTGGCTTCGAGGTTCAGAGTTGAGTTTGAGGGTTAGAGGTCGGTTGTGCCTGCGTCCTTCGCCCCCTTATTAGCAGATCTGGGACCAGGCTAGGGGGTCAGTCAGGAACTCATCAGTTGTTGATGTCATTATCCTGTCCTTCCGTAGCTCGTCCCTGGTGAACCACATCCTGTGCGAGGCGTTTGAGAAGAGCAGGAAGTTCCGTGTTATTGTGGTGGACAGCCGGCCTCGTCTGGAGGGAAGGGAGGCTCTGAGACGTCTCGTACAGAGAGGCATCCAGCTGCACTCTACGTCCTCATTTCTGCGCTCTCATACATACTACCTGAGGTAACCTAGTCCTCATACATACTACCTGAGGTAACCTAGTCCTCATACATACTACCTGAGGTAACCTAGTCCTCATACATACTACCTGAGTGTAACCTAGTCCTCATACATATTACCTGAGGTAACCTAGTCCTCATACATACTACCTGAGGTAACCTAGTCCTCATACATACTACCTGAGGTAACCCTAGTCCTCATACATACTACCCGAGGTAACCTAGTCCTCATACATACTACCCGAGGTAACCTAGTCCTCATACATACTACCTGAGGTAACCTAGTCCTCATACATACTACCTGAGGTAACCTAGTCCTCATACATACTACCTGAGGTAACCTAGTCCTCATACATACTACCTGAGGTAACCTAGTCCTCATACATACAGTGGGGCAAAAAAGTATTTAGTCAGCCACCAATTGTGGAAGTTCTCCACTTAAAAGATGAGAGGCCTGTAATTTTCATCATAGGTACACTTCAACTATGACAGACAAATTAGAAATGATGATTAAAAATGATTTTTAATGAATTTATTTGCAAATTATGGTGGAAAATAAGTGGAAAAAGTGAAAACTTAAATACAGAAATATTTCATTTCCACCCCTTTGCTATGATACTTGACAATTTCATTTGATCATCCTTGAGATGTCACTACAACTTGATTGGAGTCCACCTGTGGCCAATTCAATTGTTTGGACATGATTTAGAAAGAAACGCCTGTCTATGTAAGGTCCCACAGTTGACAGTGCAGGTCAGAGCAGAAACTATATCATGAAGTTCAAGGAACTGTCCGTAGATATCCGAGAGAATTGTGATGAGGCATATATCTGGGGAAGGATATGAAACAATTTCTACAGTGTATAAGGTTTCCCAGAGCACAGTGGTCTCCATCATTGGGAAATGGGAAAAAATATGTAACTACCCAGACTAGAGCTGGATGTCTGACCAAACTGGGCAAGAAGGACCTTGGTCAGGAGGTGACCAAGAACCCAATGACCAGTCTGATAAAACTACAGAGTTTCTTGGCTGAGATGGGAGAACCTGCCAGAAGGACAACGGTCTCTACCGCATTTCACCAAGCTGGGCATTATGGAGAGTGGCCAGATGGAAGCCATGGGTGTGAATACTTATGTAAATGATATATTTCTGTATTTCATTTTCAATAAATTTGCAACCATTTTCTAAACATGTTTTCACAGTCATTATGGGTGAGCTACAAAATCTATTAAATCTGTTTAGAATTCCGTCTCTTTCTGGAGGCACTGTAGAAATCGTGAGGTCGCAGTAAATATCGTATCAAATGACACCTAAATATCGCAATAACATTGTGTCATCCTGGCAGTAGCCAGCCTACCACCCTGATGTGGGCACAAAACAGTTGACTGCCTCCTAGAGGACTGGAGGTGTCATTGCACTGTGGAACTTTATAATTTATGCACTTGTTGATTTATCCCGTCGTGGACCTCTTGTGATAATCCAAAATCCCAGTGAAAAGTTTTCCTTACAATGTTATTTTGGTTTAACTCTTCCTTGTTCTTTTAACTAACCTCCCCACAGCACATGTGTCCGTTTTATAAGTGGTCTAATTTAACTAAAAATTCCCATCATTAAACTTGCCCTTTCCCCCAGGTGTGGGTGTTCCTGGTGCCCATGCCCTGCTTTGGCTAATGGCTATGTGATGTCTCGTGTGGGCACATCTCAGATAGCTCTGGTGGCCAGGGCGTTCAACGTGCCAGTTCTGGTCTGCTGTGGAAACATACAAGTTCCTGTGAGAGATTACAGACTGACTCCTTTGTCTCAATGAGCTGTTAAGGTGACAAGCATTCATTTAGCCTTCTTGAGTTTATTATTTAATAAGTAAGGCACTGAGAACCTAAGGATTATGTGATAACTCCCGACAGAGGGCTGCTCTGAGCCTAGGTCGGAAACTCCCTCTAAAAAGGACTGTTTATCACACAATAATTTCGAGTTCAGCACCTTGTAACTTTTATAAAACAGTTAGCCAAATTATAAAAATAAAAGATTAACCATATGTTTTCATTTAAAAACATGAACATTTTTAATGAGTAAATTAGTTTTATTTCATCCTTCCACCAGACTGATATAGTTTGTGTAAAAGCCAGTTGTTTGTTCTGTCGTTCATTCTGTTGGGATGGTTTGACTGAGTCGTTCATTCTATTGGGATGGTTTGACCTAGCCGTTCATTCTATTGGGATGGTTTGACCCAGTCGTTCATTCTATTGGGATGGTTTGACCCAGTGTTCATTCTATTGGGATGGTTTGACCCAGTCGTTCATTCTATTGGGATGGTTTGACCCAGTCGTTCATTCTATTGGGATTCTATTGGTTTGACCCAGTCGCTCATTCTATTGGGATGGTTTGACCCAGTCGTTCATTCTTATTGGGATGGTTTGACCAGTCGTTCATTCTATTGGGATGGTTTGACCCAGTCGTTCATTCTATTGGGATGGTTTGACCCAGTCGTTCATTCCATTGGGATGGATTTTGACCCGTTCTATTCCCAGTTGCTCATTCCACGCTAAGTGCTAAACAAATCGTTGGCATGTAAGCTTTATAGCAGAGGTACAAATAGGCAACAACCAATTGATTGTCGGGTCAATAAGATGTTTATGGAGGATAGCTAGGCTAACGTTACTTCTCCTTTGCTAGCTAAAGTTAGCTAGCCATCTAAACTAAACACACAATCACAACAAGCAGCTGCATTGACAGCAAACTGTGCATTTGGTTGTTTGACCTTTTTGTTTCTATTGCCATTTCTTTGGATATATCCATTTTTATAATGATCCTAATAAATGAATTGGCCTGGCTCAGAGAAGCTGTCTGTCTCGTTCATATGCATGGCACGGTGGAGATGCAGAGGAAAATGTTTGGCAGTTTTTGGTCAGATGGGTGTATTAACCCCTGTACCAAACCAAATGTTAGGCAAGAAGGATGGGAAAATAAGTATTTTATCCATGGAAGATTACTTTTCTGAATGCCTGGGCTGGGCTGCAAGACAGCGGATGAAGTTTGAATGCCTGGCTGGGCTGCAGGACAGAGGATGAAGTTTGAATGCCTGGCTGGGCTGCAGGACAGAGGATGAAGTTTGAATGCCTGGCTGGGCTGCAGGACAGAGGATGAAGTTTGAATGCCTGGCTGGGCTGCAGGACAGCGGATGAAGTTTGAATGCCTGGCTGGGCTGCAGAACAGCGGATGAAGTTTGAATGCCTGGGCTGCAGAACAGAGGGATGAAGTTTGAATGCCTGGCTGGGCTGCAGGGACGGATGAAGTTTGGTCTGGTTGGGCACAGAACAGGATGAAGTTTGAATGCCTGGCTAGGCTGCAGGACAGCGGATGAAGTTTGAATGCCTGGCTGGGCTGCAGAACAGCGGATGAAGTTTGAATGCCTGGGCTGCAGAACAGAGGATGAAGTTTGAATGCCTGGCTGGGCTGCAGAACAGAGGATGAAGTTTGAATGCCTGGCTGGGCTGCAGGACAGCGGATGAAGTTTGAATGCCTGGCTGGGCTGCAGAACATCGGATGAAGTTTGAATGCCTGGCTGGGCTGCAGAACATCGGATGAAGTTTGAATGCCTGGGCTGCAGAACAGAGGATGAAGTTTGAATGCCTGGCTGGGCTGCAGGACAGCGGATGAAGTTTGAATGCCTGGCTGGGCTGCAGGACAATGGATTACATTTATGAATGCCTGGCTGGGCCGTGGGACAGTTTCTGAATGACTGGCTGGGCCGTGGGACAGTGGATTGATACTTGAAATGGAATTTTAGAATTTTGCATGGATTATCGTCAACAACAAATGGCCATTGACCAATCAGGATCCAAACTTAGTGTTTTCTAAGTTGAAGCTCAAACATTGCATTTGAATATTTCAGCATTTCTTCTTCCCAAGGAAGCATTTGATCAGATGATTAGCCTTATGGTATCCATTGGGTGATTACTTTGTGAAATTATAGTTACCTTTTATGAATGTCTATTGGACTAATGAGATGAATCTTCCTACAGTATTACAATGTTCTACATACTAACGAATAATATATTATTGCTCTTGCTGTTTGATAGTAGTATTTCTACCAACATTTAAGTAAACTTTGGGAAAAATGGTGTTTTACCAATCACAATGCTATTTTACTGTAAACAAATTGACAACAGACTTTCGGAGCAGCTTATAGGGAAGGGATGTTCAAGCACAGCACTTACCAAGCATGTTGGTGTTGACTGAGAGAAATGTATGATAAAAAGATAGTGGGGGGAGCACGTGATGCCGCGGAGCTGAGCAGACGTTGACAAACCGAGCTCTTCAAAGTTATTCTATTACACACCTAAATAACAACGTTGAAACAATATTCTAACATCGGCTGATAAATTGTCAAGTACCTTCCCAAGAGCCATGGACCTCTAACGAAAATAAGAAGGCTGACCAAAGCGTTGTTGATTCCCAAAATATGATAATCTGAACTAGCAAGATTAGCATTAGCCCCTCCTGCTCAGGCGACAGTTCAGACTGTTGCTCTCAACAACCTCTTGTGAGCCTGCAGGAAGATGCTGGCTACTCTCCTCCCGGAAATTCAGGATGGTAACAGAGGTCTTTCTCTGAAAATCGATAAGAAATCGGCTGAACTCCATTCTTCCATTGTGACCTGAAATCCTCCATGAATGATCTCTTTTTGAGAAAACGACTGAGGCAGAGCTGCGCATTAGCACAGTTGAAGACCTGCATCGCTAGACATGACAGGTCTTGACACAACTGCTAAAAAAGGACAAATTTTCACCTCAAAAACAAAGTAGATCAGATGGAGAATCAGAGTAGGCAATATTAATATCACGTGTGGTGGATTGAAAGAGGACAGCGAGGGCAGTGACCGGTCCCGTTTCTTCACTCAATGGATCCCGGAGACATGGCAAGCTTCACCAAGCCGTACAAATCGAAACGCGCCCACAGAACATCAGTGCGAAACCCGGCCAGATGAGCCCCCACGAGCCGTCCTGATCAGGTTCCTCCGTTTCCAAGACAGGATATCACCATCGATGGAAAGAGGGGTCAGCCTTTTCCCAGATGTGAGCGCGGATCTTGCCAGACGCCGCAAGCAGTTCAGACCTGCCGCCAAAGCACTGAAGGAAAGAACATCACCGGCTACCTCATCCACCCTGCGCGGATGAAAGTTCAGTACAAAGGCAAGCCATCTCTTCAACACACCGGAAGTGCACTTTTTCTCAAAGAACTGAGCAACGTCTGAGCAGGACGGTCTCTCTGGGGATAAAACTGCAACGTCTGAGCCAGGACGGTCTCTCTGGGGGATAAGATGCAACGTCTGAGCCAGGACGGTCTCTCTGGGGGATAAAATGCAACGTCTGAGCCAGGACGGTCTCTCTGGGGGATAAAATGCAACGTCTGAGCCAGGACGGTCTCTCTGGGGGATAAGATGCAACGTCTGAGCCAGGACGGTCTCTCTGGGGGATAAGATGCAACGTCTGAGCCAGGACGGTCTCTCTGGGGGATAAGATGCAACGTCTGAGCCAGGACGGTCTCTCTGGGGGATAAGATGCAACGTCTGAGCCAGGACGGTCTCTCTGGGGGATAAGATGCAACGTCTGAGCCAGGACGGTCTCTCTGGGGGATAAGATGCAACGTCTGAGCCAGGACGGTCTCTCTGGGGGATAAGATGCAACGTCTGAGCCAGAACGGTCTCTCTGGGGATAAGATGCAACGTCTGAGCCAGGACGGTCTCTCTGGGGGATAAGATGCAACGTCTGAGCCAGGACGGTCTCTCTGGGGGATAAGATGCAACGTCTGAGCCAGGACGGTCTCTCTGGGGGATAAGATGCAACGTCTGAGCCAGGACGGTCTCTCTGGGGGATAAGATGCAACGTCTGAGCCAGGACGGTCTCTCTGGGGGATAAGATGCAACGTCTGAGCCAGGACGGTCTCTCTGGGGGATAACATGCAACGTCTGAGCCAGGACGGTCTCTCTGGAGGATAAGATGCAACGTCTGAGCCAGGACGGTCTCTCTGGGGGATAAGATGCAGTTGGTTTGTTTTCTCTTATCCGGATTGAACTGCTGGTATCTCCCGGTCACTATAATTGATTTGTACATTTTCAACTAACCGTATCTTTCCGGGGTGAGTTCTATTACATTTACAGGAGAGTATATTTTGGTTTAGTCCATATCTACTGGGCGAAGCAATAAGTGGGTTTAGGCCCACTGCTTTCCCCCTCATTTATGTTAATCTTTCGTAAAGAGACTCAAGCATCCCTTACCGTGGGCAGTAAATATTCAGCCATAAATATAAATATCTATTCACAACGTTTGTTTTCAATTTAGTGAGCTCGCAGGTTTTAGTTTACGCCAAGGTTTAGCTAGTAAGAACAAGATGGAAAGCGAGCAGCAACGTATCTCTACAAGTGTATTCATGTTTGATTGTTGGGATTGTTGTTCTAGTCTGACAATCGGGGTGGTGGGATTTTTATTTTCTTCCTTTTTTCTATGTTTATTGTTTCCTTCCTAAAGAGACACACAGGTCACTTTTGTGCTCAAACCAAAGTTGAAACATTTCCTAATTATCTAAATATGATAGATTTCTAATTCAGTTACATATTTGAAACCCAACCTATGTTTAATCCACTAAAATATGTCACATTCAACGTAAAGGTCTTAACAGCCCGATTAAAAGGAAAAGAGTCTATACATACCTTAAGAAATGAAAGGCTGACATTGTGTTTTTACAAGAAACACATCTTACAGCCAGTGAACACAAGAAATTGAAGAGGGAAAGGGTAGGACAGGTTTTTGCATCCTCTTTTAACTCCAAAGCAAGAGGAACTGCAATTTTGATAAGTAGACACATCCCCTTCTGCGTCAACAACACCATCTCTGATCCTTCTGGCAGGTTTGTTTTGGTGCAGGGGCATATGTTTTCAGAGTCTTGGACCCTATTGAATATTTATGCTCCTAACTCCGATGACCAAATGTTTATTCAGAATGTCTTCCTTCAGGTTGCTCAAGCACCACTAGGATGGCTACTGGTTGGAGGAGATTTTAATTTTTGCTTAGATACAGTTCCTGATAGGTCCTCTGATAAACCCTCACTTCTTACCAAAGCTGGCAAGCTCACCATGTCATTCATGAAAGATCTCAATTTACTAGACATCTAGAGACAGTTGCACCCACAGGATAGGGACTACTCTTTTTATTCACACCCACACAAGACACACACACGCATAGATAACTTTTTACTTTCGACACAACTGTTTCATAGAGTGTTAGATGTCGAGTATCTCCCCAGATTGCTAGTGACCATTCTCCTCTGGTATTATCAATCTCCATTCCTACCAAGGTAAATGGAGCATATAGATGGAGACTAAATTCACACTTCTAAGCAACCTGAATTTTGTGCATTCATCAAAGAGCAGATCAATATTTTTCTTTGACAAACAAACCTCTGCTCCTGACAACTTCATTCTTTAGGACACATTGAAGGCCTATCTGAGGGGACAGATTATTTCCTATACTAAAGGGCTGAAGAAAAAACACGGTGCGGAAACTAGTGCCTTGAATCTGAAATCTCCGAGCTAGAAAACTACCAAGAGGCCCGACTAAAGATCATCCTGGGCTTTTAGTAATAAAAAACTTAAATATAATATTGTGAACACATATCAAGCTGAGGCCATCACTAAATCAAAACAGCGTTATTATGAGCTTGGAGAGAAGCTCACAAAGTAGTGGCATGGCAACTGAAAGCAGAGAGAAGTTGAGAGGGACAATTAATGCCAGAGAAACTCTTACTAAAGAGATATCTTTTCCACCCTACTGAAATTAATGATACTTTTAAAAATACTATGAAGACCTCTACACTTCCCAATCAAGCGATGATCTATCAGAGATCGACTCCTCTCTCTCCTCTCTCAACCTCTCATGCCTGTCAGGAAGGTGGCGCCTGGTGAGTGAACACTTCTCAGTTCCTGAATTGTTGGAGGCCATTGAAATCCTTACCTTCTAATAAATCTCCTGAGGTACTTAAAAAAGCCAGAAGACAACTGCTTTCCAGAGTCCTTCTCTCAAGCAGTGATTACTGTAATCCACAAGAAGGAAAAACCCGGCTAAAGTGCGCCTCCTACAGACCAATCTCTCTCCTTAGCACAGATTGTAAACTGGTCACCAAGATGCTATCTAAGAGACTGGAGTCATGTCTTCCCCTGTTGGTCAACCCAGATCAGACTGGCTTCATAATTCATAGATTGTCCTCCAATAATCTCAGAAGGTTCTTTGATATAATTCACCTTGCTAACAAAAACAAAATACCTAGTGTCGCAGTCTCCCTCGACGCTGAAAAGGCCTTTGATAGGGTTGAATGGCCACACCTCTTTCGCGTCTTGGAAAAGTTCGGTTTAGGTACCGTGTTTGTAAATTTGATAAAATCACTCTACAAATCTCCTAAAGCTAGGATTGCTACCAATGGGATTACTTCCTCCTCTTTCCCTCTTTATAGGGGGAACAGACAAGGTTGCCCAATTAGCCCCCACCTCTTTGCCCTCGCCATCGAACCGTTGGCTGAGGCTATTGGAACGTGCCCTGACATACATGCCTTTGAGGTGGGACCCCATACCCATAAATTATCACTCTTTGCGGACGACCTTGTCTTATTTCTAACAAACCCAGAACACTCCCTCTCTCACTTGCAGATCCTACTACAGTGTCATAGTTCTTTCTCTGGATATAAGGTCAATTTTGATAAAAGCGAAATCTTACCGTTGTCTGTCTTTGACCATCATACCATCAAGCACAAGTTTCCTTTCAGATGGTCGCCTATGGGCTTCACATATTTGGGCATAATGGTGGATGGTAACCTGAACAACCTCTATAAACTCAATCTGGCCAGTTTGTTGCAAAAGGTGGAGGTTGACCTTTGTAAATGGATGGACTTACCTCTCACTCTACTGGGTAGAATCAATGTAATTAAAATGAATGTCCTGCCCAGGTTTCTATATCTGTTTCAATCTCTCCCTATCCCTGTTCCCGCAGCATTTTTTTCCTCTCTCGACAAGCTGACCAGACGGTTTATCTGGCACGGCAAAACCCCTAGGGTTGGCCTGGATAAACTGACCCTTGATTACAGTCAAGGGGCTTAAACCTCCCCAATTTTAGAATGTACTACTGGGCTGCACTAGTCTAGGTTTCTGGCTCAGAGGTTTGACAATGGTCCCTCTCCCTCATGGTTGAACATTGAAAAGCTTGAGGTAAATGATGACACTGGGGCAGATTTGTTTTACAAATGGGACAGAAAATCTATAAAAACCATCACAGACAACCCTTTAATCATACATTCTGTCCTGGCATGGTGCAAACTGCATGAGCTGTTCGGACGAGGGGGATTCCTTTCCCCTAAAACCCCTTTATGGAACAATAGATTGATCCCTATGTTTTTCCAGAATAGTAACTTTAGACCATGGTCTGATAAGGGGATCACTCTTCTGGAACATTGTTACGAGGAGGGAGTTCTTATGTCTTTTGATCAGCTGAAACAGAAACACCACTTGCCTACCAGGGACTTCTTTAGCTACCTACAACTACGAAACTTTATTAGGGTGACTCTCAAGGGACAATGGAACCTACCTAAGATGTCACCTATTGAACAACTCTGCCACGCAGACCAACCACTGTTGAAGACCATTTCCCGTGTTTACAATGCTCTTATGTCAGGACTAACACTGCCTGGGCTAGATAAACCCCGACTTAGATGGGAGAAAGATCTGAGTATTGATCTTGATGAGGATCTATGGAGTGACCTATGCAGGGATGGGGTTACATCCACATTGAACTCCAGATACAGACTGATCCAGTTTAATTTCCTCCATCAGCTCTATATCACCCCATCTAGACTGCACAAGTTCAACCCAGATATCTCCTCCCTATGTTTTAGATATGGCTCAGATGAAGGAACATTCCTCCATTCCACTTGGCAGTGTTCAAAACTACACGGTTTCTGGCAGGGGGTATGCGATACCATATCCTCAATTCACGGGGTTGCATTCCCTTTAGACCCGGAGGTCTGTCTACTGGGTAACTTTACTAACACCAATCTTAGGCAAAGCCATACTATAAAGCTAACAGAAATATTGCTAGCGATGGCCAAGAAATGTATTGCCTTGAAATGGAAATCGGATTCCTCCCTGCCAGTTGCAATGTGGCTATCGGAAGTTAATAGTTGTATCCCTTTGGAGAAAATCACTTACTGCTTGAGGAATAAGTTAAAGACATTTTACAGAATT